>NW_012107130.1:1339645-1340671 GCF_000951045.1 Mandrillus leucophaeus | reverse complement strand
AAATATACATAAATTAAACAAAAATAAATAAATAAATAAATTAGCTGGGCGTGGTGGTGGGCATCTGTGGTCCCAGCTACTCGGGAGGCTGAGGTAGGAGGATCACTTGAGCCAGGGAGATTGTTGCAGTGAGCCTTGATGGCACCACTCCACTCCAGCCTGGGCGACAGAGCGAGATCCTAGCTCAAAAAAACAGGACCCTAGAAGGTTGAGAATGGTGTCTGCAAGCAGGGCAGTATAGGGCATCCACACAGGATGGTCTGCTGGGGACTGAGTATGAGCAGGGAGGAGAGGGCATCCGTGTGGAGGGGCGGCCTGATGTGAGGTCGAGAACCCAAGCAGGGTAAGGAAGACATCCATGCCACAGGCAGCCAGGCAGAGGGACTCGGAGTCCAAGTGCAGCGAGTAGGACGTCCACGTGGGGACCAGCTTGTCCTGGAGAGTCAGAGGCCGAGCTAGGGAGTCAGCATCTCCCTGGAGAGGCAGCCTGGCAAGACGGTATCAGACATGAGCCGGGTCATGAGGGCATCCACACAGCGGCTGCTCGGTATGCGAAGCCAGAGCCCAAGTGAGGTAAGGAGGGTGTTTGCAGGGGGTGTGGGGTGGCCTCCTGCAGGTTTCCAAACCTGAGATAAAAGGAGAAGGCGGCCGGGCACAATGGCTCATGCCTGTAATCCCAGCACTCCGAGGCAGGTGGATCACCTGATGAGGTTAGGAGTTTGAGACCAGCCTGGCCAACATGGCAAAACCCCGTCTCTACTAAAAATGCAAAAATTAGCTGGGCATTGTGGTGCGCACCTGTAATCCCATCTACTCTAGAGGCTGAGGCAGGAGAATCGCTTGAACCCGGGACAATGGAGGTTGCAGTGAGCCGAGATCGCACCACTGTACTCCAGCCTAGGTGACAAGAATGAAACTCTGTCTCAAAAAAAAAAAAAAAAAAGGGTGTGTGTGTGGGGGAAGGCACCCACTGGGGGGTCGGCATGGGGAGCTGGAGCCTGAGCAAGGTGAGGCCAACCATGTAGG
>NW_012107130.1:1333503-1334990 GCF_000951045.1 Mandrillus leucophaeus | reverse complement strand
AGCCAGGATAGTCTCGATCTCCTGACCTCGTGATCCACCCGCCTCGGCCTCCCAAAGTGCTGGGATTACAGGCTTGAGCCACCGCGCCCGGCCAAAACTGCACATATTTAATGTATACATTTTGATGAGTTTTTGCCAATATATGGATTTATCGTTTCTTGTAGCATAAATCTGATGCGATATTAAGCTCTGTAACAGATGTTTGTATGCGGTGTTCATAGCCGCACGATCCCCATTAACCAAAAGGTGGAAGCAACCCAAATGTCCATTGATGGGTGAATGGATGAACAAAATATCCATACAATGGAATATTATTCAGCCTTGGAAAGGAAGGAAACTCTGAGTCTTGCTACAAGGTGGATGAACCTTGAGGACATTATGCTAAGTAAAATAATCCAGAACCAAAAGGACAAATACTGTATGATTCAACTTATAAGAGTTATGTCCCCATCTGAGCAGCACAACTCATAGAGACAGAAAGTAGAGTGGTTCTTGCCAGGGGCTGGGGTAGGAGGGAGAATAGAGTTAGTGTTTAATATGTACAGAATTTTAATTTGGGATGATGGGAAGGTTCTGGAGATGGATGGTGGTGCTGGTTGCACAACAATGTCAATGCACTTAATGCCAGTGAACTGTATACTTAAAAATGGTTAAAATGGTCAATTGTATGCCATATAAAAATAACCACAATAAGAAGAAATGGGAAAAATAAATGTATGTTGGAAGGGTCAATTAATTTAAAGAATTAATTTAAGAAATTAAATAGTTAAATTAAAATAATAAATATTTTTCAAATACTTATACAAAAATAACAAATGGCCAGACACACTGGCTCGTGCCTGTAATCCCAGCACTTTGAGAGGCTGAGGTGGGCAGATCGCTTAGGTCAGGAGTTCGAGACCAGCCTGGCCAACATGGGGAAACCCCATCCCTACGAAAAATATAAAAATTAGCTGGGTGTGGTGGCGGGCTCCTGTAATCCCAGCTACTCGGGAGGCTGAGGCAAGAGAATTGCTTGAACCTGGGAGGCAGAGGTTGCTGTGAGTTGAGATCACGCCACTGCACTCCAGCCTGGGCAACAGAGTGAGACTCCGACAAAAACAAAAGAAAACAAAACCAAGAGGAGTGAGTCCAAGTGCATGGGGGTGGGGAGAGTCTGCTCATCATGGGAGTCTGTGCCTGAGTGGGTTGAAGATAGTGACCTTACAGGGGGATGACCTGGAGCAGAGAGTAAGAGCCCGGGAAGGGTGAAGAGATCATCCGTGTGGAGGGGCCACCCAGTGTGGCATACAGAGCCTGGGGAGGGCATCCACACATGGGGCCAACCTGGCACAGGTGTTAGAACCTAGAAGGTCAGCCTGGGCAACATAATGAGACCTCATCTCTGCAAACAAATATACATAAATTAAACAAAAATAAATAAATAAATAAATTAGCTGGGCGTGGTGGTGGGCATCTGTGGTCCCAGCTACTCGGGAGGCTGAGGT
>NW_012107130.1:1330087-1332423 GCF_000951045.1 Mandrillus leucophaeus | reverse complement strand
AAAAAAAAAAAAGGGTGTGTGTGTGGGGGAAGGCACCCACTGGGGGGTCGGCATGGGGAGCTGGAGCCTGAGCAAGGTGAGGCCAACCATGTAGGGGGAGGGCCCAGTGTGGCTGTCAGAGGCCAAGCCAGCTGAAGATACTACTGTCAATGGGTAGCGTGACCTGGCGTGTCAGAGCTCAAACCGGGGAAGGATGGTGGGCTAGTGTTTGATGTGAGATCCTGAGGTGTCAGTAGCTCATCCATGTGGTCAGGGGCAGCCTGGCATAGGATGTCAGAGCGTGGATGGGGCGTATAGGGTATCCGTGCCATGGGGTGGCCTGGAGCATTGTTTCAGAGCCCAAGCAGGGTTCAGAGGGTGTACATGTGGAGGAGAACCTGGCATGGCCAAATCTTGGCCCAATGGGCTGAGGAGGCCATCAATATGCAGAGTGGGTGGGACTAGTATGAATTCTAGAACACCTGATCCTAGTCACAATTAACACAGCTGAGGATGGGAATGACGTGTCAAATGAAAACTGGGACAATTAGTGAAAGTCTAAATGCATGACAACTCCACCATCCCTACCCCTGCTGCCCTTCCCCATTGAGCTCCCTGGAAACCACCTTACTGCCCTGAGAAGGAGGCTGGCTTGCTGGCTTTTACTCTCCGTAGCAGATGTCTCTAGTACCTCTTGTCCCTTCCCCTTGAGCCCCACCGATTTCAGCTGCTGAAGTGCGCTGTTCTCTACAAGATCAGCCTGACCTCATGCAGGCAGCACGGTGTTTGCCCTTGAGGGAGCATTAAGTCTCTTTCTGCTTTCAGTTTCAAGGCCTTCTCTTAACTGGCTGACTTTTAACAGCAGGCTGAGCCATTCTCCCTTCATCCCAGGGAGAAGCCTCCATGGTGGGGATGGGAGCTTCGGTTTAAAGGCTCTGGCTTCCTGTTCTTCAGTAGACAATACTGAAAGCCTTCTGGATGTTTCCAAGGAAGCCTCCTGTTTCCTACAGGGATGACCTCATTCATAATGCACCTTTTTACTGGCTTTTCCTCTTCCCCCGTCTCACTCTCTTGGCTCCCTCACCCCAATTTCCCAGGACCAACTCCCAGATAAATCACCTGCTCTCAAATCCTCTTCTCAGCCTCTGCTTTGAAAGGAACCCAAACTAAGATAGTCTACATTTGGAGATGCCGTAATTAAATGTCTGTGTTCTGGTCCAATTATTTTATTTTATTTTATTTTATTTTTGAAATAGGGTCCCCTTCTGTCACCCAGGCTGGAGTGCAGTGGTGCAATCTGGGGTCACTGCAGCCTCAAACTCCTGGGCTCAGGCGATCCTCCCCTCTCAGCTTCCTGAGTAGCTGGGACTACAGGCGTGTGCCACCATACGAGGCTAATTTTTGTGTTTTTTGTAGAGATGGGGTCTCATTACTTTGCCCAGGCTGGCATGGAGCTCTTGAGCTCAAGCAATCCACCCACCTTGGTCTCCCAAAGTGCTGGGATTACAAGCATAAGCCACTGCACCCAGCATGGTCCAATCATTTTAGAGTGAAGCCGGCAGACAGGCTGCATTCATGCCACGGAGCTTCCAGTCAGCTTATAGGTGTCTCAACCCTAAGTATGGACAGCCAAGCTCAGAGCTAGGACAACAGTGAGGTAAGCGATGCGCTCTGGGTGCAAAATGTAAGGAGGCCCTCACTCTCAGGTGCCAACCCGGCACTTGCAGGACCTCGAGCCTGAGAGACCCCTGACATTTTGCACCCTGGGCTCTCTGCTTGCCTCACCCTACTCCTGGCTCTGGCCAAGCCACTAATAAAAAGCCTCTAACATTGAAACAAACAAATAGAAAAAAAAGAAACTCAAATGAAAAAGAAACAATGCAAACAACAAAAAGCAATTCTTAGAAATCCACAATATTCTCAGAGGCATAAGATAATTTATTTATTCACCAAGAAGAAAAAAAAGGGCATTTAAAGAACAAGAAACAGCTCTAGGAAATTAAAGGTTCAAGATACCACTCAGCAGAACAAAAAAGGCAAAGAACAGCCAAACAGACCAGAAAAGGAAAAGGACATTAGAGGATTGTTCCAGATGTGATGTAAGAGTGCCAGAAAGGGGGTAAGAAAAAAGTGAGAGAATATTATTAAAGAAATGATACATTAAAATATCCAAAGCTGAAAGATATAAAGTTCCAGTTTTCAAATAATAAATACACTGTGTGCCTAACAGAGTGAATGAAGAAAGCCCACATCAAGTAACCTTTTTGTGTAAATTTCAAAAACAAGAATTAAAAAAAAAGATTCTGAAACCCCATCTCTACCAAAACTACAAAAATTAGCTGAGTGTAGTGGCGCAC
>NW_012107130.1:1327034-1329427 GCF_000951045.1 Mandrillus leucophaeus | reverse complement strand
ATGTTAGCCAGGATGGTCTCGATCTCCTGACCTCGTGATCCGCCCGTCTCGGCCTCCCAAAGTGCTGGGATTACAGGCTTGAGCCACCGCGCCCGGCCAACACCAGCTTTTGTAAATCACAAGCTAGGTAATTTGGACTAACACTACTGCTAAAAATATCAGAGAAGGTGGACAAAATCACCTAAAAATATCCTCAAAAGTGTAAAATACTTAACTAGATAGTGAGAAGGTAAATGCATCAAGCTCCGGAAGAGGGCAAGAACCCAGAGAGATGAGCTCAAATCTTGGGCGTCACTTTTGCTCAGAGACGGGGAACAAAAGTCAGGGTCCAGGGTCAGTCAAAAATGGAGACTCTGGCTGAGTGCGATGGCTCATGCCCATAATCCAGGTATTTGGGGAGGCTGAGGCAGGAGGATTGCTTGAGCTCAGGAGTTTGAAACCAGCCTGGGCAATATACGGAGACTCCTGTCTCTAAAAAAAAAAAAAAAAAACAAATAATGGAGACACCGAGAAACCATCCCTGCTTGGGGGCAGGGATGGTTTTTATCCTGAAAGGCTCTACTCTAGGAGTAAGGATGACTTGGAAGTAAACTAGCTCTCACGTGCATTGCAGCCTGCATTCCATTCATCTCAGTAACCCAGAAAATCTCATAACCTGAAATTAAGTTCAGTTGATTTCAGATAGCTAGTAGCCCCAGACACCTGAGGATAAATGTACATACATTCTTTGGAGGAATACAACAATATCCTGGGCTTCAAACTATTTATTTAAATTAAAATCTAACGTCCACGTCATGCAATGCACGTTTGTGCAAAACCTGGTGCTAAAGCATTTGTAGATGACCTGCTTCTGTGTCAGGGTTTCATCCATTGCGGGACAGTTTTTTCACTGTGATCTATGGAGAGTCAGCCTTTGACACAAGGGTTTGTAAGAAAGAAATAATTAGTAAAAGAAAAATAAGAAACAAAAAGAAACGAATTTTTTTTTTTTTTTTTTTTTTTTTTTTGAGACGGAGGCTCACTCTGTCGCCCAGGCTGGAGTGCAGTGAGGTGATCTTGGTTTACTGCAAGCTCTGCCTCCCAGGTTCAAGCAATTCTGCCTCAGCCTCCCGAGTAGCTGGGACTACAGGCGCCCACCACCATGTCCAGCTATTTTTTATATTTTTAGTAGCACACCCAGCTAATTTTTGTCTTTTTAGTAGAGACAGGGTTTCGCCATGTTGGCCAGGCTGGTCTCGAACTCCTGACCTCAGGTGATCCACCCACCTCGGCCTCCCAAAGTGCTGAGATTATAGGCGTGAGCTACTGCACTCGGCCAGAAACAAGAAATTTTTAAAAAGAAAAAAATTTTAATGAAAAAATTTAATATCCAACACATAATCAAAGATAATCAAATACATCACATCATAAAGTGTTTTTTTTGTTGTTGTTGTTTGTTTGTTTGTAGACACGGTCTGTCACCCAGGCTGGAGTGCAGTGGCACAATCTCGGTTCACTGCGACCTCCGCCTCCTGGGCTCAAAAGATTCTCGTGCCTCAGCCTCCCAAGTAGCTGGGACTACAGGCGCCCACCACCACACCCAGCTAATTTTTGTGTTTTTGGTAGAGACAGGGTTTCACTGTGTTGGTCAGGCTGGTCTTGAACTCCTGACCTCAAATGATCCTCCCCTCTCAGCCTCCGAAAGTGCTGGGATTACAGGCATGAGCCACCGCGCCAGGCCTCAAACACATAAAGATTTAAGACACCGTGTCAGTGGTTTTGGGCTGGTATAATAGAATGCCATAGACATAATGGCTTAAACAACTTATTTTTCACAGTTCTGGATGCTAGAGGGCCAAGATCAGAGTAAAGCATGGTTTGTGGTGAAGGCCCTCTTCATGGTTATATCCTTACATTGCCTTCATTGGTATTTGGAGAGAGAGTGAGACAGAGAGAGGGAAACAGCGGCTGGGGACAAGAAAAGCAAAACATTGTGCAACAAAGGATATGTAATCATAGTATAGTATCTCACTCAGCAGAGAACAATGTTTATTTAGTCATTTTAATGAAAGCACCAAATGTAAATTAAGCAAAACTTGCTAAAACTTTGTTGGGAGGACGGAAAGAGGATAAATATGTGTGTGTGCCTATATGACAGTTAAATCCTCATCTTCAGTATTTGCCAATCGGTAATATTTAAAATGTAAAATCAGGCCAGGCGCGGTGGCTCACGCTTGTAATGCCAGCATTTTGGGAGGCCGAGGCAGGCAGATCACTTGAGGTCAGGAGTTTGAGACCAGCCTGGCCAACATGGTGAAACCCTGTCTCTACTAAAAATACAAAGATGAGCCAGGTTTGGTGGCATGTGCCTGTAATCCCAGCACTTTGGGAGGCCGAGGCGGGTGGATCATGAG
>NW_012107130.1:1297057-1325343 GCF_000951045.1 Mandrillus leucophaeus | reverse complement strand
TATATATAAAAGTTTAAATGGCAACTGTAACCAAATGAAGTGAACATAACTTCAAGATTGTATTTTCTTCCCAATAAAAAAGATCACGCTAGAACTGGATCACTCTGCCCTTTCTATTCTTATCTCCTCCCAGTTCAAAATGTTTGCATTCTCCGAGATAAGCAATTGGGCTCAATGCTCTCATGCCTCAGCACAATCTTCTTAGTAGTTTCAGCCTTTTTCCGGAAAATCAGCTTAGTCTGCCCACCGTAGCCACTCTACTTCCTGTCATAACGCCACTTTCCCCAGGCATACGGAGAATCCTTGCCCTTCTTGCACTGTGTCACTTTGTGGTGTTGGTGATTGCTAAACTTCTTAAAGAAAGTCTGGTGACTTTCAGGAATGTTCACCAGGTTTGTGAGAGTGCTATCAGCATAAAAAGCCCATCCTTTTAATCTTTCTGCATCTTTGTATTTAAAATCAGTCTCTTGTAGATGGAAGAAATAGGCAGGTCAATTACTGGCTAATTACCTTTATACTTGTGTAGGCTTGATTACAACCGTGTTGGGCAAGATGGTAAAACAGCAATTTATCTGTATCTCTGCCCTGCCCATTTCCTTTCTAATTACAACATTGCTGAACAGCACTTCACTGCCTGCTCTCCTTGTTACAGAAGTAGACAGGGCCAAGCCTGGTGGCTCATGACTGTAGTCCCAGCTGCAAGGGAGGCTGAGGCTGGAGGATCACTTGAGCCCAGGAGTTGGAGGCTACAGTGAACTGTGGTTATGCCACTGCACTCCAGTCTGGGTGACAGAGTGAGACCCTGTCTCTAAAAATGAAAATAAAAAAATAAAAACCAGCCGGGTGCGGTGGCTCATGCCTGTAATTCCAGCACTTTGGGAGGCCGAGGCAGGAGGATCACTTGAGCCTAGGAGTTGAAGACCAGCTTGGGCAGTATAGCAAAATCCCGTCTCTACAAAAGAATACAGAAAGAAAAAAATTAGCCAGGCATGATGGTGCCTGCCTGTGGTCCCAGCTACTCAGGAGGCTGAGGTGGGAGGATTGTTTGAGTCTGGGAGGTCGAGGCTGCAGTGAGCTGTGATTGTCCCACTGCACTCCAGCCCAGGCAACAGTGAGAAAAAAAAAAATCCACCACAACACCCAACCTCCAAAGTAGGCTCTTAGGAAACACCTTTAGTTCTACCTGTGTTCTTCCACATCTCATTGCCCCTGCCTCTACCACCTGCACCTACCTCCCCCAAGAAACACCATCCTGCCTTTGTGTTTATTATTCCTTTGCTTACAAAAAATAGTTTGTCATATTTATAAAACTATGTTTTGGCCACCTATTGCTGCCTTAAAAACTACCTCAAAAACCAACCAGGCGCAGTGGCTCAGGCCTATAATCCCAGCACTTTGAGGGGCCGAGGAGGGCAGATCACGAGGTCAGGAGTTCGAGACCAGTCTGGCCAACATGGTGAAATCCCATCTCTACTAAAAATACAAAAATTAGCCGGGCGTGGTGGCACGCACCTGTAATCCCAGCTACTTGGGAGGCTGAGGCAGGAAAACTGCTGGAACCTAGGAGGTAGAGGTTGCAGTGAGCCCAGATCACGCAGCTGTACTCTAGCATGGGTGACAGAGCGAGACTCCGTCTCAAAAAACAAACAACAACAACAACAACAAAACAAAAACAAAAACAAAACAAAAACCCCAAAACTACCTCAAAACCTAGTAGCTTAGAGCATCCGCCATTGAATTGTATCTCCAGATGTTATGGGTTAGGAATTCAGGCAGGGTTCAGCTGGTTGACCGTTATTTTCACACAGCAGATGGGCCGGTCTGGGAAGTGCAAGTGAAGTCCTCTCATCCCAAGTCTGGAGGCTTGGTGGGGTTGGGTTGAAGACTGAGTCAGCTGGGACTGTTTACTGGAGCATGGCCTCCAGAATGACTGACTCGAGGTAAGCAGACTTCTCATATGGTAGCCCAGGACATCCAGAGAGTGTTCCAAGACAGCCAAACAGAAGCTAGAAGGCTTCTCATGACTTAGCCTCAGAACCCCTGGAACTTCACTTCTGCTGCCATCTATTGGTCAAGCCAGTCTCTAAGGCCAGGCCAAATTCAAAGGGAGGGAAATTAACTTCAGCTCTTAAGGGGAGAATTAAAAGCATTTGTGGCAGAGGACAGTCACAGTGGTGGACACCTGTAGTTACAGCTACTCAGGAGGCTGAGGTAGGATCACTTGAGCCCAGTAGTTCAAGGCCAGCCTGGGCAACATAGCAAGACCCCATCTCTAAAAATAAATAAATTAATTAATTAATAAAAATACATAAATTTTAAAATAAATCGCATGGGAGAATTGGGTTAAAAAAAGAATTTGTGGCCATCTTTAATCTCTCACAGCCCCTACACAAATTTATTTTTTAGTATTTTTAAAGCCAGATGGTGACAGGGGCCCTGTACATGCTAAACGATCCAGAGCAAATGTCACCTTCTTGTTTAGGCTTATCCTGATACCTTATTTTTCTTTCTTTCTTTCTTTTTTCTAAAAAAAACCCATTTTTATTATGGAAAAATTGAAACACATAAAAATATAGTATCATGAACCTCCACATGTACCCATCACCCAGCTTCAACAATTATCAGCCCATGAACCATCTTGTCACAGCCATATCTGCACCCACGTCCCCCAACTCCCATATTATTTTGAAAAAAAATCCCCAACATCAAGTCACTTTTATCTGCAAATTTAGTATGTTTCTAAAAGATAAGGACTCTCTAAAAAAACATAGCCTTAATATTATTCCACATTTTCAAAAATAATAATTCTTTAATATCAATGGATATTCAAGTCAGTGTTCAAATCTCCAGTTGTCTCATAAGTGTCATAAATGGGTGTGTATTTTAAAGTTTGTTTGAATTGGGATCCAAATGAGGTCCAAACATAGCTATTGGTTCATCTTCAAGTCTCATTTAGTCTAGGTTCCCCTATCATGTCTTTATTCCCTGCGATTTATCTGTTGAAGGTACCAGGTAGTTTGTCCTGTAGAGTTTTCCATAGTCTGGAGTTGGTTAATTGCGTCCCTGTGATGTCATTTAACACGTTACTCAGTCGCCTGTATTTTCTGTAAATTTTTAGTTGACTCTAGATTCAGGTTGATTTTTTCTTTTTGTCAAGAATACTTCAGAATACTATGCAGCCATAATAAAGAAGATCATGTCCTTTGCAGGGACATGGATGGAGCTGGAAGCTGTTATCCTCAGCAAACGAATGCAGGAACAGCAAACCAAACACTGCATGTTCTCACTTATAAGTGGGAGCTGACCAATGAGAACACATGGACACAGGGAGGGGAACAACACACACTGGGACCTGTCAGGGGTGGGGCGGGGGGTGGGAGAGCATCAGAAAAAAATAGCTAATGGATGCTGGGCTTAATATCTAGGTGATGGGTTGATCTGTGCAGCAAGCCACCATGGCACACATTTACTTATGTAGTAAACCTACACATCCTAAACATGTACCCCAGAACTTAAAATAAGAGTTGAAGAGAAAAATAAAAAGAATACTTCATAGGTGGCATACTGGGTTAAACAGTGTTACCCAAATTTCATGTCTACCTGGAATCTGTGAATGTGACCTTATTTGGAAATAGGGTCTTTGTAGATGTAATCAAGTTAAGATGAGGTCATACTGGATTAGGGGGAGCCTAATCCAATACGACTGGTGTCCATAAGAGGGAAATTTGGACACAGACACCCATAGAGGGAAGATGGCCACATGAATATGGAGGTAGAGGTTGTAATTACGCTCTCATAAGCCAAGGAATATCAAAGCTTGCCAGGAACCACCAGAATCTAGGAGGAAGCAAGGAAGGATCTTCCCCTAAAGTCTTTGGAGGGAGCACAGCCCTATTGACACTGTGATTTCAGAGTTTCAGCCTCCAGAACTTTGAGAAAATAAATGTGGGTGTTTTGTTGTTGTTGTTTGTTTGTTTGTTTGTTTTTGAGATGGAGTCTCGCTCTGTTGCCCAGGCTGGAGTGTAATGGCGAGATCTCGCCTCACTGCAACCTCTGCCTCCCTGGTTCAAGCGATTCTCTTGCCTCAACCTCCTGAGTAACTGGGATTACAGGTGCCCACCACCATGTCCGGCTAATTTTTGTATTTTTAGTAGACATGGGGGTTTCACCTTGTTGGCCAGGCTGGTCTTGAACTCCTAACCTCAAGTGATCTGCCCACCTCGGCCTCCCAAAGTGCTGGGATTATAGGTGTGAGCCACTGCGCCTGGCCATGTGTTGTTTTAAGACACTCATTTTATGGCACTTTGTTATGGCAGCCCTAGGAGATGAATCCAGGGCTGTTTCTACAAAAGAAACATATAAGAGACCAGCCCCCCAAATACAAAAAATTAGTAAAACACATAATATCTAGTTGTATCTCTTTTTGTGATCCTGGCAGCCACTGGTGATTAATTCTATTCTTCTTATTAGCCAGAATTCTTCCATAAAAAGAAATGTCCCCTCATGTATTTTTTGAGTAGTCAGTGGTAGTTTGTGTCGAAAACAGTATAAATGCTTGTTTACTAAAAATTTTCTTATAATTATCTGTCTTTTTAAAATCACTAAAGAGCTGGCTTGCTAGCATCTTCCAACAGTAACTAATTAACTGAGTTTTGTTTTGTTCTGTTTTATCTTTTTGGTACAACAAAATGTTCCAAGCTCTTCCTGTACATTTCTTGACCCAGACCTTGAATTAGCCATCTCTCCAAGGAGACCTGTTCGTTTCTGTGGGAAATCATATTTCAGTGTTCCAATCTGAACCTTGCCTACAACCTTGCCTTTCAAATTACAAACGGGCCCACCATTCTGCCTCTCAGTCTCCTTTATCCTTCTCTATTTTTCCGTAGTAATGTTCTCCTCCTAACATACTATATATCACTTATACATTATTATTTATTGTATATTAAGTGCCACAAAATTAGAGACACTTTTCTTTTGTTGTTGTTGTTGTTGTTGTTCACTTATGTGTCCCCGGTACCCGGTAGAGTGCCTGGCCCATATGTAGTATTCAATAGATATTTGCTGAATGAATGAATGAATTGCACAGGCTTAGGCTGGACTGGACCATACATTTGACCTCATGTATGCCAAAGATACATAGTAGAGGAAGGAGGTCTTTTGTGAGGAGAGACTTTCAAATGCCAATTCAATCTCTTTAATGATTATTGCATTTTTTTCCAGATTTTCCATTTCTTCCTTAGTTCTATTCTAGTAATTTATTCTATTTAGGTTCTCAAACTTATTTCTATAAAGTCTTCACAATATTCTCTTATTATAGAAAATTTCAAAAATACATAGAAGTAAAAGAGTGTAGTTTAATGAGCCCCATGTACCCAGCATCAACATATGGGCATTCTAGTTTCTCCTGTATCTACCCAATCGCTCCCATCCCTCTGGATTCTTCCTTCCTTCCTTCCTTCCTTCCTTCCTTCCTTCCTTCCTTCCTTCCTTCCTTCCTTCCCTCCCTCCTTCCCTCCATCCCTCCTTTCTCCCTTTCTTTCTTTTCTTTTCCTGTTTCTTTCTTTCTTTCTTTCCTTCCTTCCTTCCTTCCCTCCCTCCCTCCTTTCTCCTTTTCTTTCTTTTCTTCTCTTCTTTCTTTCTTTCTCTTTCTTTCTTTCTTCCCTTCCTTTCCTTTCCTTTCCCTCCCTCCCTCCCTCCCTCCCTCCCTTCCTTCCTTCCTTCCTTCCTTCCTTCCTCTCTCTCTCTTTCCTTTCTCTCTCTTGCTCTTTCTTTCTTTCAAGATGGAGTCTCACTGTGTCACCCAGGCTGGAGTACGGTGGTATGATTTTGGCTCACTGCAACCTCCACCTCCGGGTTCAAGTGATTCTCTTACCTCAGCCTCCCGAGTAGCTGGAATTACAGGTGTGGGCCACCATGTCCAACTAATTTTTGTATTTTTAGGAGACAAAGGGTTTCACCATGTTGGCCAGGTTGGTCTCAAACTCTTGACCTCAGGTGATCCAACCACTTCAGCTTTTTTTTTTTTTTTTGAGACAGGGTCTCACTCTGTTGTCCAGGCTGGAGTGCAGTGACACAATCTCGGTTCACTGAAACCTCTGCCTCCCAGGCTCAAGCAATCCTCCCACCTCAGCCTCCCAAGTAGCTAGGACTATAGGTGTGCACCACCAACTCCAGCTAATTTTTGTATATTTAGTAGAGATGGGGTTTTGCCATGTTGCCAAGGCTGATCTCTACCTCCTGGGCTTACGTGATCCTCCCAACTCAGCCTCCCAAGTAGCTGGAACTACAGGCATGTGCTACCACCGCACCTAGCTACTATTTGTATTTTTAGTAGAGACAGGGTTTCCCCGTGTTACCCAGGCTGATCTCGAACTCCTGAGCTGAAGTGTTCCTCCTACCTCGGCCTCCCAAAGTGTTGGGATTACAGGCATGAGTCACCATGTCTGGCCCCCTGGGTTATCTTCAAGGAAATCCCAGATATCCCACCATTTTATAATAAGTATTTCAGTATGTATATCTAAAAGATAAAGGGCCGGGTGCGGTGGCTCACGCCTGTAATCCCAGCACTTTGGGATGCCAAGGCAGGTGGATCACCTGAGGTCAGGAGTTCAAGACCAGCCTGACCAACAAGGAGAAACCCCATCTCTACTAAATAATACAAAAATTAGCTGGGCGTGGTGGCGCATTTCTGCAATCCCAGCTACTTGAGAGGCTGAGGCAGGATAATAGCTTGAGCCTGGGAGGCGGAGGTTGTAGTGAGCAGAGATCTCGCCATTGCACTTCATCCTGGGCTACAGAATGAGACTCTGTCTCAAATAATAATAATAATAAATAAAATAAAACAAAACATAAAGACTCTTATTTCTAGTATTTTCTTCATGATCTTTAAAATCTCTACTACATCTATAGTAATGATTCTGTTTTATTTTTAATATTGTTTATGCCTTCTCTTTCTTACTTCCTTTTTAAACTTTAAATTTTGATGTAAGTTCAAATTTACAGAAATGTTGCAACAGTAGTACAAAGAATTCCTGAATACTCTTTGCCCAGATTCACCAGTTTAAAAAAAAATCTTGTCCTACTTGCTTTATCATTTGCCTTCTCGCTCTGTCTCTCTATCTGTATGTGCGTGTGTATCTATTTTTTCAGAACCGTTTGTAAATTGGAGCTATTGTTCTCCTTCACCTGCGGATATTTCAGTGTGTATTTTCTAATAAAGACATTCTTTTACACTTGACAGTACAATCAGAAAATTTAGCCTTGATTTGTTACTACTATACTCCAATCTTGACAACTGTTTCAATACCATCCTTTATAGTTACTTTTTTCACAGTCCAGGATCACACATTAAATTGTATCCTGAACCAGGAAGAGTTCCCCAGACTTTGTGACATTGGCATTTTTGATGCACATAGGCCAGTTGTTTTGTAGAATATCCCTCAATTTGGGTTTGTCTGATGCCTCCCCACGAATAGACTCAGGTTATGCATTTTTGGAGGACTACCACAGAACTTATGCTTGTTCTCAGAGCAGCATAGCAGGAGGTAAATTATATCATTTTTTTCCCATTATTGTTGATGTTCTTTCATTATCCGTTTACAGTAGTGTCTTGCCATTGTAAAATTACTACTTTCCCCTTTGTTATTAATAATTTGTGGCTTCATTTGGGGGTATCTAAGTGTCCTATTCCTCATCAAGCTTTCACCCATTGAAGACTCTTGCCCAAATCAGTTATTACTAGTATGGTTGCTAAATGGTGAGTTTCTCCCTCTCTCTCTCTCTCTTTCTCTCTCCCTCTCTCTGCCTTTCTTTTCTTTCTTTCTTTCTTTGTCGGAGTTTCCCAGGCTGGAGTGCAGTGGCGCAATCTCGGCTCGCTGCAACCTCTGCTTCCCGGGTTCAAGCAATTCTCATGCCTCAGCCTCCTGAGTAGCTGGGATTACAGGCACCTGCCACCAGGCCCGGCTAATTTTTTGCATTTTTAGTAGAGACGGAGTTTTGCCATGTTGTCCAGCCTGGACTCCTGACCTGATCCATCTGCCTTGGCCTCCCAAAGTGCTGGAATTACAGGCGTGAGCCACCGCGCCCGGCCATCAGTTCACAGTACTTTCAAATATCCCTTTTGATTTCTTCTTGATGCATAAATTTTTTAGAAGGCATATTAATTTCCAAATATTTGTGTATTTTCCAGAGATATATTATTGGTTTCTAATTCATTTCCATCATGGTCATGAGCATACTTTATATGATCTGAATACTTTCAATGTGTTGAGACTTGTGGTGACCCTTTTTATTGTCTATCTTGGTAAATGTTCCATGTGCACTTGAAAAGAGTATAGTTTCTGACGTTCTTAGTTGGAATATTCCACAAATGTAAATGAGGTCAATTTGGTTGATAATGTTGTTCAAGTCATATATCTTTACCAATTTTCTGTGTACTTGTACTGCCCAGTTTTTCATAGAGGGATACTGAAATCTTCAACTACAATCGTTAATTTGTCTCCTTTCCCCCACGGTTCTATCATTTATGCTTCATGTATTTTGATGCTCTGTTAAGTGCATAAGTGTTTAGGATTATTATGTCTTCCTGATGAGTTGACCTCTTTGTTCAATGTAAAATGACCCTTTTTCCCTAGCAGTAATCATTGCTCTGAAATCTACATCATCAGTTCTTATAATAATGTCACTCTAGTTTTCTTTTGATTTTTGTTAGCGTACGTCTTTTTCACTCTTTTAATATTCTTAGCTTAAAAAAAGGAAGGAGCAGAGCAGTTGTATAGTATGCTACTATTTGTGTTACATGGCAGAAATATGTATGTATATATCTACTTGCATATACATAAAATAGCTCAGGGAGTGAGGAAACTAAAATTATCTGTTGGCTGTTGGGAAGTGCACTGGTTAAATGGAAAAAAGGGATGAGAGGAAAATTTCACTGTGTACTCTCTCATACTTTTTAAATTTTAGGTTATACAAATATATTTAAATTATTCAAATATAATTTTAATTATGCAAATTATACTAATTTTTAAAATTCAAACATTAAAAATAAAACAGATAACTAATAAAAAGCATTATATCAGAAACAGAAAAATAATCGTCAAGCAAATAGCATATGAAAAAGTTACCATGTCCAGGTACAGTGGCTCACGCCTGTAATCCCAACACTTTGGGAGGCCGAGGAGGGCCGATTGCTTGAGCTCAGGGGTTCGATACAAGCCTGGGCAACACAGTGAACCCCGTCTCTACAAAAAAACAAACAAACAAAAAAACCCAACAATACAAAAATTACCAGGGTGTGGTGGTGCATGCCTGTAGTCCCAGCTACTTGAGAAGCTGAGGGGTTGGATGGTTTGAGCCTGGAAGGTAGAGACTGCAGTGAACTGTGATCGCACCACTGCACTCCGGGCTTGGAGACAAAGTGAGACCCTGTCTCAAAAAATGAAAGAAACAGCTACCTGCCTCATTCAGTGAGTGTATTAGTTTTCTAGGGCTGCCTTAACAAGTACCACGTGCTGGGTTCTGGCTTAAACAAGAGATTTGTTTTCTCACAGTTCTGGCAACTGGAAGTCCAAGATCAAGGTGCAGGCAGGGTTGGCTTCTTCTGAGGTCTGTCTCCTCGGCTTGTAGATGGCTGGCTGTCTTCTCCCTCTGACTGTGTGTCTGCGTGCTAATTTCCTCTTACAAGGATACCAGTCATATCGGATTAGAGTCCACCCTAATGACCTCATTAATTAATTTACAATGACCTCTTTAAAGACCCGTCTTCAAATATAGTCACTTTCTGAGGTACCATGGGTTACGACTCCAACATAGGAATTTTGAGAGGACACAATCATCCCATCACATTGAATCACCAGAAAGATTTACGTAACTCAAGATCAGTTTATACTAATAGCTAAGAGTTAGTAATAGCAAATGATACAGAAAAGAAGGAAGCTGGAAAAATATATACATCGGGCATGGGGGCTCATGCCTGTAATCCCAGCAATTTGCGAGGCCAAAATGGGAGGACTGCTTGCGGCTAGGAGGCTAGGAGATCAAGACCAGCCTGGCCAACAGAGTGAGACTCTGTCTTTAATATACATACATACACATGGGGGGGTCCAGAGAAGCCCAGCACAGGCTTCCAATGTCCTTCTTCATTTGAGAGGAAGCCACACAGGATGTGATCTTTCCGTCTCGAGCAGCAAGCCACAGAGCATGGACAGAATGTCTCTGCCCAGGGAAGCCTGTTTGGAGTTTCAGGGTCTGAGAGACTCAGATAGGGGCTGATCACACACATACAACCCGCTAGCAACCGGCCATGGCACCTGAAACTCAGGACCCCAAGCACGGATCCGGGTTCACATATGTCAAAGCAACCCTGACAAACTGGTATGGTATGTTCCATTGCTCCAGGTGTACATAACAAAATCACGAATCAGTAAAAGAACACTCTTGAGGGCCACATTCCCGGGGGATAGCTAAGGGTGAGTCATGGTTCCCTTGGAGACATGAAAGAAAGAAAATAACAGAGCTGCTATGTTACCTCTTTGCTCAGAAAACCCAACCGGGAGATTTCTCTATTCCTAACTCCCATCACTTACAAACAGGAGTTGAGGTACAGGTTTTAGGGATAGGGAAGTGAGGGGGTGAGGGAGCTAGGGACTGGGCACCATTTGGCCTAAAAATTACATATACCCAGGAATCGTGTTTTAATTGAAATGATCTTTACCATGAAAAATGGATACCTCTGCTTTTCTGGGCTTTTTTTCCTAATTATGTCAACCTTTCCAGCTCTTGGAACAGAATGCAAAGTCCTTTGCATGATACACAGAGCCCCATCTGATCTCCCCACTCCGGGATCTCCCTGCCCTCATCTCCATGGCCCTCTTCCTTCATGTCTCTGCTCCAGCCATGCTGGCAGTCCTGAGGTTCCTCACACACACCAGGCCCCTGCCCGCTTCAGGGCCTTGGCTGTCGCTGTTCTGTCTGCCTGGAGTGTTCTTAGAAATCCTCTTCACTGTCCCCTCATCTCCTGCACGTCTCTCCTCAAAGGTCACCTCCTCGGAGGCCTCCTGGCTGCTGTATCTAAAACAGCAGCCCCTGCCATTCTGTGTGCCCTTTTCGAAATCCTCAAACCTGACAATATATCGTTAACCTGAATATTTAATTATTTTTTACCTGTTCTTCCTCCAACTCCAGAGGAGAATACCTGCACCATGGGGGGCAGGACAGTTTTCGGTTCACAGCGAGGTCCTGAGGCCTAGCACCATGCCTGGCTGAGTGAGTGCCAACTGACTGAATGAATGAATTCGATCCAGACAGACACTGGGTGGAAGAAGGAAAAGATTTAGGACACAGTAAGATTCTCTATTTTTAGCTCCAGACTCTAGAGGAAATACTCAACTAAACTGTTAACTTTTCTCTCAGGATTCACATATGCAAATATTATATTTAATATACAATTTCTTTTAGAAAGGTGATTCTTGCTCCCTTTAAGGGGCTAACCCTGTCTTAACAGTTTATTTCTTTCTTTTTTCTGATGACAAGTAACACATTTGTAAAAGAAAATTAATGCAGAAAGGAGTAAAGTAGAAAGTGCAGGTCCTTTGGATTGGAGGTTAGGGGGAGAGGAAGAGCTGGGGCTAATGCATTTTGAAAGGGACAGCTGTCACATTGTTGGCATCATGGCAGCTGTGTCCATAGGGCTCACCAAAATGCCCCCCTGGATAAAATGGCCACATCGAGCTGTTTTCTTGCTTTGCTGTTTATGTCCTTTGCCTGTGTTTTTAGGAAAATATCCTCGAATGTGTATTTTTTTTTAATTTTTAAAGTTTTTGTTATATTAAAAAAGTCCTTTGTCTGTCCAACAAGTTACTAATTCTTTTCTCCAAATTATTGCTTGACTTCTAACTTTGTGGTGCTTTCCACCATTCAGAAGTGATTTGATTTTATTTTAATTATTATTTTTTTTGAGACAGAGTCTCACTCTGTCACCCAGGCTGGAATGCAGTGGCATGATCTTGGCTCACTGCAACCTCCACCTCCCAGGTTCAAGTCATTCTCATGCCTCAGCCTCCTGAGTAGCTGGGACTAAAGGCATGTGCCACCATGCCTGGCTAATTTTTTGTACTTTTAGTAGAGACAGCGGTTTGCCATGTTGGCCAGGCTGGTCTTGAACTCCTGGCGTCAAGTGATCCGCCCACCTCGGCTTCCCAGTGCTGGGATTACAGGCATGAGCCACCGCGCCTGGCCTCAGAAGTGATTTTTATCGGATGGTGGATTCTGTCAATTCTTTGCCTTTATTGTCTCTGCCTTTGGTATCATGCCTAGAAAGATCTTCTCCCGGCTGGGCACGGTGCCTCAAGCCTGTAATCCCAGCACTTTGGAAGGCCGAGGCAGGCGGATCACGAGGTCAAGAAATCGAGACCATCCTGGCCAACAGGGTGAAACCCCATCTCTACTAAAAATATAAAAATTAGCTGGCCGTGGTGGTGCGAGCCTGTAGTCCCAGCTACTCGGGAGGCTGAGGCAGGAGAATCGCTTGAACCCATGAGGCGGAGATTGCAGTGAGCTGAGATCACACCTCTGCACTCCAGCTTGGGGACAGAGCAAGACTCCATCTCAAAAAGAAAAAAGAAAAAAAAAAAAAAGGTCTTGTCCCTGCCTCCCTGCCTCCCCCCTCACCGCCCACCCCCGGATTAGAAAAGTGTTCACCTAAATTTGCTTCTAGTATTGTCCATGGTTTGATTTTATTTTTCATTTAAATTTTCAAGGCACCTGGAATTTATTTGGTGATAATAGACATTTATAGAGTGCTTATGATGTGTCAGGTTCTGTTCCAAGTGCCTTATATTGATCATCTTATTTGAAAGCTGGTAGAAACTGTGTTTTCACAGGTGAGGAAACTTAGGGACAGGAGGTTGGGTACTTATCCAAGACCACACAGCTGGTGAAATTTGGTCCATCTAATGCTAAAGCCTATACAGGGTTCTTGTAAGGATTATAATTAGTGTATGTAAAGTGTCTGGAATATAGGAGGCAGTCAACAGATGATAGGGTTTAATATTATTGCATACTTCCCATAAACATAATTTCTGATGGGTGTATATTATTTTTTAAAATGGTATCTTTTAAAGTTCAGTTTATTTCTAAACTATTATTCCTTCACAAGTATGAAAAGCTTTTAGAATTCCATGGGAATAAATGAAATCTTTATGTAAAGAAAATGTTCTCATAAACAGAGAGGGGAACAACACATACCGAGGCCTGCTGGGGAAATGGAGGGGAGAGCATCAGGATCAATAGCTAATGCATGTGGGGCTTAATACATAGGTGATGGGTTGAAAGGTGCAGCAAACCAGCAAGGCACACGTTTACCTATGTAACAAACCTGCAAGTCCTTCACGTGTATCCCGGACCTTAAAATAAAATAAAAATAATTAAAAATAAAAAGCATGTTATCATAAAAATAAATTTTGGAAGGATGTACATCAACATGTTTAGAGTTTCACTGGGTAATGGAATAACTGGGTTTTCCTAAAAGAAAAAAAAAAAAAGAAAAGAAAGAAAGAAAAGAAATCTTGCCTCGGCCGGGCGCAGTGGCTCACACCTGTAATCCCAGCACTTTGGAAGGCGGAGGCGGGCAGATTGCAAGGTCAGGAGTTCGAGACCAGCCTGACCAACACAGTGAAACCCTATCTCTACTAAAAATACAAAAATTAGATGGGCGTGGTGGTAGGCACCTGTAATCCCAGCTACTCAGGAGGCTGAGGCAAGAGAATTGCTTGAACCCAGGAGGCAGAGGTTACAGTGAGCTGAGATCTCGTTACTGCACTCCAGCCTGGGCAACAGAGAAAAACTCCGTCTTAAAAAAAAAAAAAAAAAATCTTGCCTCTATATTCCAGTTTTCTAGAAAGTGTTTTTTTATTTTGTGATCAGAAAAATAACCACAATAACTGCTATATATATGTTTTAAAGGCTATGAATAGAAGGAGGTGAGATGTATGTCGAGAGTGACAGAGGCTTATAATATTTTCTTTTTGGTAACATGGTAAGAACCTGAAGCTGATGGGAAGGATAAATGGAGAGAGGGTGGCTCTCCAGGAGCAGAAAGGGGCAGTGAAGGAAGGAGGGAGGTCTTTGAGGAGGCAGCAGGTAAGAGGACGTTTATGCAGCATTTATACAACTATATAAAGACAGAAAGAATGAAAGAAAAGATGTAAAAATTGATACCCTGGTATTAGGGTAGTGGGATGATGGTTGCATTTTACTTTTATTCTGTATTTGTATCTTCTTGTGCATGTTTACTTCTTTTATACATTCCATTTCCCTCCATCCAGGTCCATAACTTTTTAAAAATTTTATTATTATTAAGATGGAGTCTCACTCTGTCACCCAGGCTAGAGTGCAGTGGCGCAATCTCGGCTCACTGCAACCTCTGCCTCCCGAGTTCAAGCGATTCTCCTGCCTCAGCCTCCCGAGTAGCTGGGATTACAGGCATGTGCCACCATGCCCAGCTAATTTTTCTATTTTTGGTAGAGACGGAGTTTCACCATTTTGGCCAGGCTGGTCTTGAATTCCTGACCTCAATTGATCGCCCGCCTCGGCCTCCCAAAATGTTGGCATTACAGGCATGAGCCACCGCACCCAGCCTATTATTATTATTATTATTTTTGAGACAGGGTCTTACTCTGTCACCCAGGCTAGAGTGCAGTGGCACAATGACAACTCACTGCAGCCCTGATCTCCTGGGCTCAAGTAATCCTCCCATCTCAGTCTCCTGAGCAGCTAGGACTACTTGTGCGTACCACCACACTTGGCAATTTATTTTTATTTTTATTTATTTTTTGGTAGTGACGGGTTTTCACCATATTGCCCAGTCTGGTCTGGAACTCCTGACTTCAAATGATCTGCCCGCCTCGACTTCCCAAAGTGCTAGGATTACAGGCGTGAGCCACCATGCCCAGCCAAATCCATAACTTTTAAAATCGGGGGAAATGTTATTTATCATGAAAACAAAAGTAGAAAATCTGTTTCCCAGTGCAGGAGGACCATAAATTAGAGGTAGCTGGAGCACCTGACTCTGGCACAGAAGCCACCCTGGAAGAAACTTTTTTTTTTTTTTTGAGACAGAGTCTCACTCTGTTGCCCAGGCTGGAGTCCAGTGGCACGATTTTGGCTCACTGCAACCTCCGCCTCCTGGGTTCAAGCGATTCTCCTGCCCCAGCTTCCCAAGTAGCTGGGATTACAGGTGCATGCCACCACACCCAGCTAATTTTTTATATTTTTAGTAGAGACAGGGTTTCACCATGTTGGCCAGGCTGGTCTCCAACTCGTGACCTCAAATGATCTGCCCGCCTCGGCCTTCCAAAGTGCTGGGATTACAGGTATGAGCCACCGCGCCCAGCCCACCCTGGAAGAAACTTCTAGGGCTTTCCACCCTCCAGTGTTCTATCTTTCTAGTGGCCTGTTGTGGCTGTTTTCTCTTTCAGGCCCTTGGTCGATTTCCCCACTTCTTCCCCTTCCTGATTAACCATAATTATAGAATTATCCATTGCTTCTAAGAGACTTACATTTTAATATCTCAGACATTGGGTTGCCCCCCGCCCCTTATAATCAGTAGCATGTTGTAATAGACAATGTGTCATGCCACCTAGGTTCCCCTTCCTGGACAAAAGGTCTCCTTTGAGTAGTGGCTGAGAATGCTGACAGCCGACAGCCCTCAGTGAGTGGCTGATTCTTTTTGGAATCACCTCGTTTGAAGAAAGCTACCTCTGCTGAAGAGATGCCCATTCCTAAGGTAGCCCACATCCAGTGACCAGTCAACATGGGGATATGAAGACCCAATTCACTCACCACAAGGCAGGACAACACTGAAGGGCCATCTCAGCTTCTCGAGCTCCCTGTGGGATTGGCTGAGGCCTTTATTGTGACTGCATGGCATCCCAACTTCTCCCTGTGCCCCACCAACCCTGCTTGGTTCTCCTTCTCCAGTACTGATCCCAAGGGCGTTTTCCCATAAATGTCCTGCATTCTCACCTCCTTTTGAGCCTGCTTCCCAGAGAACCCAACCTGCAATACATCCTAACTTCATTGGTAGCATCTTTTCTTCCTTGGTGGTACATAAAATAATGGTATATCTTGTAATTGATAGCCTCTTAGATTTGATGAAACACTGGAATATTTTTTGGTCTATCAAACTTAAAACATTTTCCATGATCCCCATTTTTACCTTAACAAGCAGAAAACACCACTTTCTTGGTACTTGAGACAACAGAGGTTATTTTCGGTTGCCTACCCAACACCAAACCAATTCTCCACTTCTTCCTTCTTCATTGAATCCTAATTCTGTTCAATGTGTCCCAAGGGAAATGGAGTCTAATCTTAGCTCCAGAAACGGACCTGACTGGGCAAAGGGCAATCCCACCCCCAGCTGCCAGTGACTGGTAAGAAATGGGTGCATGGGCCCATTCTGGTCAGTGTGACTTGAGAGATTTTTCACCCCTTTTAAAAGAGTTGACACAGAAAGACTTTCTCAAAGAAACTTGCACTCAGATTACTATTGGCAGCCCTTGTCTGACCACAAGGACTGGCCTTAGGATGAAGTTGGCTCTATGGACAGCAGAATCATGGGGCAGAAATCCCATGGGTCTTTGACATCATAATGGAGCAGTGGATCAAACTGATCTGGCCTGAGCTACCTCTGGACTTCCCAATTACATAGCCAATAAACCCCCTCATTGTTTAAGCCAGTTTGAGCTGGGCAATCTGACTGGAGTCTAGAACATCCTAACTGGCACAAAGGCCCTTAAGATGACCCCAATCCATCTGTCTGGCTTTCTCTCTTATCACTTCCTTCTACATCCTCTCTGCCACAACCAAATTAGAATCATCACCATTCGCCACACTGCCCTGTGATTTCCTTCCCTCCTTCCCTTCCCTCCCTCCCTCCCTCCCTCCCTTCCTAACCAAATTAGAATAATCACCATTCGCCACACTGCCCTGTGATTTCCTTCCCTCCTTCCCTTCCTTCCCTCCCTCCCTCCTTCCCTTCCTCCCTTCCTCCCTTCCTTCCTTCCTGAGACAGAGTTTGACTCTTGTTGCCCAGGCTGGAGTGCAGTCGTGCGATCTCAACTCACTGCAACCTCTGCCTCCTGGGTTCAAGTGATTCTCCTGCCTCAGCCTTCCGAGTAGCTGGGATTACAGGCACCACCACAGCTAGCTAATTTTTGTATTTTTAGTAGAGACAGTGTTTCACCATGTTGGCCAGGCTGGTCTCAAACTCCTGACCTCAGGTGATCGCCCACCTTGTCCTCCCAAAGTGGATTTTCTTTTTTTACCCATGCATTTGCCCAAGCAGACTTTCTGGCTAAAATCTTTCCCCTAGCCTTGCATCCTCTATATCCATCTGTCCAAATTTCCCTCACTCTCCAAAGTCTCATTTTAAATGTTGCTTTTCCCTGAAGCTTCTGGAATGACTCATCTCTCCCTTCTCATTCTGATCATTTCCTCTTTGAATTCCCATAGCATTAGATATGCCCTCCTCTCCCAGCATTGAATCCAGCCTTGCCTCGCATTAGAGTCACTTGTACACCTGACCTTAAGCCCCCTGAGGGCAGGGATAGTTTGTATTTATCCCAAAGTCCTGAAACAGCTAGTATAGAACCTGAGGCACAGGAAGGTCCCAGAATTGTCTACTGAATAGAACAAGGAGAGTGCTGAATTTGGTTGCTCCTTTTAACCTGTGTGACCCCAGACATTTGTTTTCTATGAAGGCTCAAAACATGGTTATGTTTCCTAATTTACAAGTAACACATGTAAACCCATGTTTTGAAAGTGGGGGTGGGGAGGATCAACTGAAGGCAGGCTCTTCACCCAAGTTCCAAAGGCCAGGTGGCCCATTGTGAACCTTGTTTAACCACACAGAACACATGAATAGCTAGAACAAGGGATTTAACAGTTACCAGAATGTTTTCAGAAAGGTGACTTCAGAAGTGCCAAGCTTCAGGAAGACCCGGACAGAGAAGGGATTGGACAACTTTAGGAAAGTAGGTGCCAAACAGCCCCTTTACAGTTTACACATGCCTTGATGTCAGAAAAATAGATTTGAGTACTGGTTATGCATCGGAGATGTCACTCTGGACAAGCTCCTTATGCTCTCTGGGATTCAGCTTTCTCATCTAAAAAATGGGGATAATAGCTGGGCGTGGTGGCTCATGCCTGTAATCCCAGCACTTTGGGAGGTCAAGGTGGGCGGATCACCTGAGGTCTGGAGTTCGAGACCACCCTGGCCAACACGGCAAAACCCCATCCCTACTAAAAATACAAAAATTAGCCGGGTCGTGGTGGCTTGTGCCTGTACTCGCAGCTACTCGGGAGGCTGAGGCAGGAGAATCACTTGAACCTGGGAGGCAGAGGTTGCAGTGAGCCGAGATCACACCACTGCACTCCAGCCTGGGCAACAGAGTGAGACTCTGTCTCAAAAAAAAAAACAAAAAAGGAAAAAAGAAAAAAGAAAAAGGGGGGATAATAATAGTGCTTACCTCAAGAGGTTGCTGTGAACACCAAAAGAAGCAATACACACCAAGTGCCTACAGATAGTAAGCACTTGGTAAAAATGTAGCTGCCATTAAAAATAAATATGATGTTCACAGGGTCAGTGGAAAGTAGGAGTAGTGGGAACAGAATAGGAGGGAACAAAGCACCTCTGAGTAGACCTTTCTGTATGGCTGTGACTCTTATTATGTTTCACCCTAATAATTCATTAAAACTAGGATAGGAAGGCTGAGGGTGTTTTTGGAACATAAACGCTAATGAACCAAACTGCGTTATAAATAACGGCCGTGCTGAGAGGGATGAAGAAGAAAATAAGTAATTTTGGAAAACACTATTTTGACTGGATACTGTAAGGCAAACTTGTCCAACCTGCAGCCCGGGATGGCTTTAAACATGGCCCAACACAAATTAGTAAACTTTCTTAAAACATCATGAACTTTTTTTTGTGATTTTTTCTTTTTTTAGTTTATCAGCTACCGTTAGTGTATTTTATGTGTGGCCCAAGACAATTCTTCTTTTTCTAGTGTGGCCCAGGGAAGCCAAAAGATTGGACACCCCTGCTGTAAGGCTTCGGACAAAAAGATCTGTCCACAGATAATGAACTCTAGTTAGTCAATCTGTTACAGGCATACGGAACTACTTTAGGATACTAGGATTAAACAAATAAGTGAATAAAGTGTACATAACAAGAGCCACATTTCCCACTGTTGAAAAAGCGAAAAAGAAGAAGAGGGGGAGGCTAGGGTGAAGGCTATTAGAGCAGAAACATTAGTTATCAACTCATGTTTAATATGTATACAGACAGATACAGAAATAGATGTAGATATGTGTGTATGTGTGGTTAGTACGCATGTTTTATTTCCTAATCCTATCCACTGGGAGAACCTACAAACAATTCACAAATTATTTGTATGGCATTCCAATAGAAATGAGCATGCCTAGCACCAGATCCTGGTTTCTAATAGCATTCTCCAATAATGGAACCAGGGCTCCTTGAAGTAATGGCTGATTCTGGGTCAGGGTAGGGAAAACACAAGATGAGCCTGTTATGTATTGCAGTGCCAGAAAATAGAAACACTCAAAAAAGGGTAGGGGCATGACAAGAGGACACAGGGGGCAACGGGAAGATGCGGGGCAAAAAGTTCCAGGCAGAGGAAGCCACATGAAAAATAATCAAACCTTTGACTTATGTTCAGAGCTCTCAGATATTGCCATAATTAAAGGGACAGAAAAAATGTTGGGAAAGGAAGTTCTACTGAAAAGCTACCAAGTTTGAATGTCACTTCACTCGTTAATCATGATGAGGAAGTCCATTATGAAGTACATCCATATTGTGTAAAGAGAAAACTTGAAACTTAATTTGGCAGTGTTTAATGCTTGAAGTTGCAAATAATAATGAAAACCATTAAAACATCATCACTCTTTCAAGTGGTTTGAAGTGTCTATAAAATTCACATTTGAAAATGGCAGAACAAGCTGAGCATGGTGGCTGATGCCTATAATCCCAGCACTTTGGGAGGCCATGGCAGGAGGACTGCCTGAGTCCAGGATTTCCAGGACCAGCCTGGGAAACAGAGTGAGATTGTATCTCTAAAAAATTAAATTAAAAATTAGCTGAGAGTGGTAGCATACACCTGGCCTGAGCCCAGGGAGGCAAGAGGTTGCAGTGAGCCGAGATCATGCCATTGCACACTCCAGCCTGGGCAACAGAGTAAGACTCCATCTCAAAAAAAAAAAAAAAAAAAGAGTAAACACAATCCTTCATACCAGAAAGTTATTTTGTCTGAAGCTGTCCACAGGATCATAAAATAAGCCAGCAGAAAAATCTGAAGAGAATGTTGGAGAAACTCTCTAACAGTCTTTGAAAATGTTTTCTAGTGCCAGAGGAAATCAGTTTACATTCTTAGAGATCAGCTGTGACCTCGAAAAGCTGTGTTTAATGTACAAGTCATCCGGACTTATTACATTCAATGAGCTTAATGTTTTCCTCTATGTTATCAGTGTATTAATTTCTACACAAGAGCTGGCCACTATAGGTTAAGTGGCAATGAACTAAGAGGGCAGATGGTGGAATACAACTGCCTGGGTTCAAATTCCTCATCTGCTACTTACTAGCTGTGTGATCCTGGGCAAATTATGTGGCTCTCTGGACCTGCACTTCTTCATCTGTAAAGTTGGGACAATTAAAAAACCCAAACAACCTACCTTATAGGGTTATCATAAGGATTCAAAGGCGCTTGGTATCATTCCATTGCATATAGAATTCAATACATGTTAGCTATTCTTAATTTTTTTTTTTTTTTTTTTGCTTAACCTGAAAAATGTTTTGCTTCTTTCTAGGTAATACAGACATTATAATTTTCAAGTATTTTAATTGCTTTTTAACTTCCTATCATTCTATCATTTATCCAACAAATATTTATTGAGCACTACAATTTTTCAGGCACTCTTGTAGGTGCTGGGGATATAGGAGTGACTAGGACTGACAAGGTCCTGTACTCATGGAGCTGACAGCCTACTAAGGGAGACAGACAGTAAGTAAGAAAGGAAAAGATCAACTTAGTAGATGCTTCTAAGGGAACAGCTCTGCCATGAATGTCTCCACATAGGCCACATAGACAAGGTCAATAGCAGTCTGACACATCTTGGAGGAATGCCATGTGATCCTCCCAGGAACACTGTAACATAACCAGTCTTGGGAAGAAGCTGTCCCAAGGCCATTTGTCACCCACCTCCCTATGTTGTGGGAGCTGCCATAAGGCAGTTTCTCATCTGCCTCCCTGGTTCTGATAAGACATGGGACTTTCAACATTGCCTCCTCACGTAGTGGAGAGCTGCGAGGTTATAAAATCATTTAGCTGGAGTCTGGAGCTAACTCCTCCAGGACATAGCAACCCACCACTTGTGTCATTCAAGTAAATTATATAACATGTTATTAGGTTATTCGACCGGCAAACTGCCTATCACCGGCCATTTTTTACCTACAAAAATGGTAATTTCATATGGTTCAACTTACTAGAAGGTGGTAATAAGTGCAACTGAAAAAAAAAGAGTAAAGAGGCTTGGCAGTGGGAAGCTGGATGCAGTATTCAAGAGGGTAGCCAAGTGGACCGCAGCAGGCTGACATTTTAGGGGAAGAAGGGGATTCAGGAGTTCTGGATATTGCACTCACACATGGTAACATCTACCTCAACCTTACATGGGTATGAAGATCAAATGAGATAACAGAAGCAAAAATATTTTGTAAACTAAGAAGTTCTACGACTACAGAAAATTATTTAGTATTAGTTTGAGTCTTCTACTTTGTTGCTGGGCATTACAGCAAACTTTTTTTTTGAGACAGGGTCTCACTCTGTCGCCCAGGCTGGAGTGTAGCGGCACTGTCAAGGCTCACTGCAGCCTTGACCTCCCAAGCTCAAGCAATCCTCCCACCTCAGCCTCCCGAGTAGCTGGGACTACAGTTGTGTGCCACCATACCCAGTTTTTTTTTTTTTTTTTTTAATTGTAGAGATGGCATTTTGCCATGTTGCCCAGGCTGGTCTTGAACTCCTGAGCTCAAGTGATCCCCCACCCTGGGCTCCCAAAAGTGCTGGGACTATAGGCATGAGCCACTGTGCCCAGCCTACAGCAAACTTTTTAAGGAACACGTGTAAGCTAGATGGCTCATAAGGTTGCTAGTTCATACCTCACATGGAGCAGATAAGCAACTAAGAGTTTTGGCTTAAAACTTTTCTCCTGCTCCCAGAAAACAAAAGGTGTTGTTGTCATTGTTCTTGGTCAATAAAGCACTATCTACACAAAGAAGGTGATAGGACATATCTGAGAACAATCTGTTGAGATATAGCTGAGATTACAATCTGCAAAACTGAACAGAATTCCAAAACAAAGCCATGTTATTTTAGCATAGTAAAATGTAATATAAAGTGTACCACGTGTCTGAAATTTAATGTCTCTGAAGTAGCTAGGAATTTTTGTAGCTCCACCAACCCATTCTGCTACATAATCATTAAGATTACAATTTAGCTACTAAAACTTAACAAACAAGGAAAATAGAACCAACAGAAAACTATACTAGGTTAATTTGTAGAGAAATGATAACTATGCATAGCTTTTTTTTTTTAAAGAGACAGACCTTATTTTAAGGATTTTTAAATTGAAGAATCCATAAAGCAGTAAATTTTTGGGAATTTATTGATTTGCATTTAAAAGGAACTGCTGACAAAGATTCACTGGTAATAATCTGAACAAGTTGGAAAATACAGTCAACACTACTGAAACACTACTAAAATAATTCCAGGACACAACAAAACTTCTTAGATGCTGTCTTTGATGTGAAAATTGACTGCTTCTTACTTTTCTAAACACATGGTGGTATAATTAACAATATTCAATCACCTCTGTTCTTTCCTGAGTATATAAAAATTAAAATATCAATTAAAAAACTAATATATCCTCTCTTTATTTCTTACAGATACGAGTTCAATGTTTCACTCAATAGTGGTGTGGTTTAAGAGAATTTTTTCATTTACAAGTTAAACAACAATCCACCCAAAGGGAACTGATAATCTATAGGCTCATAGTGCAAATAAACAGTTTAGGAATGCAGCAACTGACATTTCTAAAGTACAAAACAGATAAAATTCTTAGAAGATACATGCAAAAAGCTCTACTAAGCAGATGGCCACAGAACTAGAACATTGATAATTTTACTGGCGATGTCAATAGGACTCCAGATGTTTCCAAACTCAACTTGAACTCTCATCTTAGGCTTTGTATTTTGCTTTTCCAGTTTCACTAATGACACAAACATGCTATAAAAAAAATCCAGAAATTCACATTTAAAAAGTATATTCTGAAATGAAAGGCAAGAACAGCATTTTACATATAAGAACATTATTAGTTGGCAGGGTTCTTACTAAACAGAGATAGTACTACTATATTTTAGACCAGTAACTTTTGGGGAGTGTATCTTTTGAAAACAAAGCAGTAATCTATCCCATTAATTTGCTTCCTATCTTTTTTTTTTCTTAATTTTTTGAGACGGAGTCTTGCTCTGTCGCCCAGACTGGAGTGCAGTGGCACGATCTCGGCTCACTGCAAGCTCTGCCTTCTGGGTTCACGCCATTCTCCTGCCTCAGTCTCCCGAGTAGCTGAGACTACAGGCACCCGCCACCATGCCCGGGTAATTTTTTGTATTTTTTGGTAGAGACGGGGTTTCACCATGTTAGCCAGAATGGTCTTGATCTCCTGACCTCGTGATCCGCCCGCCTCGGCCGCCCAAAGTGCTGGGATTATAGGCATGAGCCACCACACCCAGTCTGTTTCTTGTCTTAACACGTAGTTTTTTGTTTTTTTGTTTTGGTTTGGTTTTTTGAGACAGAGTCTTGCTCTGTCACCCAGGCTGGAGTGCAGTGGTGTGATCTTGGCTCACTGTAGCCTCCACCTCCCGGTTTCCAGTGATTCTCCTGCCTCAGCCTCCCAGGTAGCTGGGATTGCAGGCACACATCACTACACCCAGCTAATTTTTGTATTTTTAGTAAAGGCGGGGTTTCACCATGTTTGCCAGGCTGGTTTCAAACTCCTGACCTCATGTGATCCGCCCGCCTTGGCCTCCCAAAGTGCTAGGATTACAGGTGTGAGCTGCCGCAACCAGCCTCAATATGTAGTTTTGAAAGACAAATAAAGTAGGCAATTTTAAGCATATGAAAGTGGGAGGCCAGGGTAAGTGGCAAAAAAAGATGGAGTAAAAAACCTGCTTTAGGTAGTGTGCTGTTGCAGTCTTCCTAAATCTTCCTCAACCATGTTCATGAACACATCCATGGGACTCCTGCCTCCAGAGTAAGAGGCAGGTATTCAAAGGACAGTGAATTAAAAGACTAAACTCGATCATTTATTTCTTACTTATGACCACATTTATCATCTGAAATAATAATGCAACAGTTATTATATATTAAAGCTGTTCAACTATTTCAGCCAACAAGAAGTGTCACCCTAGCCTGGCCAGGTTCCAGTTCTAAGGACGTCTGTACTAGACTACAGCTTTATGTGACTAATGGGAACCATCAGTCTGTTATTATGAGGTGCTGGAAGGAGAAAACAATTCTCTTTCCTAAATTTTTATGTGGGTTTTGAAAAATGAGTGAGAAAAAGAAGCAATTACTTACATTCAAATCCCTGAAGTATTCATTATAGTCAAGGGCATATCCTACAACAAACTTGTCTGGAATTTCAAATCCAACAACTAAAAAGAAACATAATTCATCATTTAGATACAGAAAACACCACTTTTGAATCTAATACTGGCAAATGTGCCTCTCTACAAATATTCTCTAAGCAATTATAAGCCATTTCACATAAAACTCTTTTAGGTTAAAGATGGTTAAATGATTGACAGAAATAGTAATCCACTTACAGTCTGGCTTATATCCAACACTTCGTGGAGTCCTTTTCACCAGCAAGCTGTTAATTACAAAATGTGACATATAACATACAGAAAGACTACAGGGCATTACAAAAGAAAAGACTAATGTTTCTAAACACTGTTTCATTTCATCCGTGCTGAGTGTACCATGGTCACTTTTAACACACTCAAGGAGAGACTATGAAATGGAGAGCTAAATTATGGGAATTACTAGGAAGGGGCAGCAATGAGTTGGCACTACAGACAAGGCCCTTGGTTGATCACCTGGAACCTGAAGGACAGTTCTGAGACCTGCACCCTGACTACCCATGTGTCCACTGAAGGGGAGCTAATAAGGAGGATGAATGGGTATCGAGTGTCAAAGAACAAAGATGAAAATATAAGGGCTCTGAGTCCAAAAACCTTGGAGATACAATCCCTAAACTGTAAAAGGGTGTGGGAGAGGTGAGCATCACCTTTTATCACAACATTCTTTTCTTTTCTTTTCTTTTTTTCCAGACGGAGTCTTGCTCTGTCACCCAGGCTGGAGTGCAGTGGCGCAATCTCCACTCACTGTAAGCTCTGCCTCCTGGGTTCATGCCATTCTCCTGCCTCAGCCTCCCGAGTAGCTGTGACTACAGGCGGCCGCCACCACGCCTGACTAATTTTTTTTTGTATTTTTAGTAGAGACGAGGTTTCACTGTGTTAGCCAGGATGGTCTCCATCTCCTGACCTTGTGATCCACCCACCTCAGCCTCCCAAAAAGCTGGGTTTACAGACGTGAGCCACTGCGCCCAGCCACAACATTCTTTTCTTTTCTTTTTTGAGATGGAGTTGGCTAGAGTGCAATGGCTCGCCCAGCTCACTGCAACCTCCACCTCCCGGGTTCAAGTGATTCTCCTGCTTCAGCCTCCCGAGTAACTGGGATTACAGGCATGCGCCACCACTAATTTTGTATTCTTTTAGTAGAGATGGGGTTTCCCCATGTTGGTCAGGTTGGTCTCGAACTCCCAACATCAGGTGATCTGTCCACCTCAGCCTCCCAAAGTGCTGGGATTACAGGCATGAGCCACCATGCCTGGCCTCACAACATTCTTTTTTTAAAAGAGATGAGCCTCGCTCTGTGGCCCAGGCTACAGTGCAGTGGTATAATCACAGTTCACTGCAGCCTTCACTTCTTGGGCTCTAGCGATCCACCTCAGCCTTCCGAGTAGCTGGGACTACAGATGTGTACCACTTCACCCTGGCTGCATCACAACTTTTTAATAACTGGCTTACAAAGAGGAACTTTAGGCTAAAACAACTAGTGTGCCAAAAGAACCAGTATTTATTTTTGAGAGCAAAAGCTGGAGGTGGTATAAGTCAACTCTACCAAAAGCTAATTTTATAACCCAAATGCTGCCTGCAGAAAAATATTCAGCCATTAATAAAAGCTATAGAAGCTGCTTTGAAAGCCTTTATAGATGTTGAAGGCAGTCTCAAGAAAACTTATGCTTTCCTACATATATACAAGATATATACAAGGCAGTCTCAAGAAAACTTATGCTTTCCCACATATATACAAGATATATACAAGGCAGTCTCAAGAAAACTTATACCTTTCTAGATAAATACATATGTTTAAAGAGCTGGAAAGGGCCCAAAGTGATCTCAACCTGGACTGCACATCAGAATCACCTGGCAGCTTTAAAGAACCAAAACTCAGCTACTCAGGCCACAGCCCTGACCAATTACATCAGAATTGCTGGAGGTGAGACACAGGCATAGGTTGTCCTGGGTTTTTTTTTTTTTTTAACTCTCAGGTGATTCCAATGTGCAGCCTAAGTAGATAACCACTAACCTAAGCCGGAGACTCCAAGGGATATCATCTAATCATGCCCCTCATGACTCTTCCAATAAATGGATAGAGGAGACACTTCAATTCCATTTCCATTTAAAAAGAACATAACAAGCCAATCACAGCAAAAACCCTTCCCTCTACCTGAACTCAGGAATGCTCCAGAAAAGGTATCACTAAACTCAGTGCAATCTGTATTAGGAGTTCAGGAGAACTCAGCACTTCATATGCCTACAGATCTGAATGTTTAATAAAGCTCCATCTCTAAGGCATGACTAGAGTTGCATCTGAAGCATTTTCCATACTGTAAATGGGTAACCGCTCTTAAGAAGATATATGTAAATGGCCAATAAGCAGATGAAAACATGTTCAACATCATTACCATCAGAGAAACACAAATCAAAACCACAATGAGATACCACATCACAGCCACTAGGATGGCTATAATAAAAAGGACAGTAACGAGTGTTGTCAAGGATATGGAGATATTGGAACCCTCATATGTTACTGGTGTAAAATAGTACATATACCTTGTTAAACAGTCTGGCAATTCATCAAAATGTTAAACATAGAATTACCATATGACCTAGCAATTATATACTCAAGAGACCTAAAAACAGGTATTCAAACTTGTACACAAACATTCAAATCAACATTATTCATAAAAGTGAACAGGTAGAAACCCAAATGTTCACCAACAGATGGATAAACAAAATGTGATATATTTGTACAATGAAATATTATTCAGCCAAAACAAGGGATGAAGTACTGATACATGCCCCAACCTGGATGAACCTTGAAAACACTATGCTAAGTGAAAGAAGACAGGATATTGCAAGAGTCCATTTATATGGAATGTCCATAATACACAAATCTGTATGGACTTTCTGTAGAAAGTAGATTAGTAGTTACCAGGGGCTGGGAGAAGGGAGAATGACTGCTAATGGGTACAGGGTTTCTTTGGGTTCTAAAACGAAATAGGGGTAGCAGATGCACAACTCTGAATATATCAAAAACCACTGGATTGTACAACTTTAAAAGAATGAACTTTATGGCATGTGACTCAGAGCTCCATAAAAAAGAGTATGTTTACAGTTCCAGAACCAGTTACCTATATAATATGCGAAAAATCTTACTACTTCCCTACATTCTAAAATGCACAATTAAGCAGCTGCTCACTTCAATGAGATCAATCACATTATAACCAACAGTGAAACAGTGCTTTGCAGTTAAAAAGACTTTCAAATACATCATCTCCTTGACTCACATAGTTTCCCTGAGTAAAAGATGTTAATAATCATTCCCCTTTAAAGATGAGTAAATACATTCAGAGAGATTAAATATGGAATAGTTGCTCAGATTAAGTGGTAGTGAAATGCCAGACTAAACTCCCAAGTCCATGTCTTTCTCACTTTACTGCTCTGCCTACAACATGAAAACTGGAACTGGGTGAGAAGAACCTTAGAAGTCGTCTAGGCCATGCATTCTCTTTTTTTTTTTTTTTTTTTT
>NW_012107130.1:1263146-1297007 GCF_000951045.1 Mandrillus leucophaeus | reverse complement strand
TTTTTTTGAGATAGGGTCTCACTCTGTCACCCAGGCTGGAGTGCAGTGGTGTGATCACAGTAGGCCACTTATTCTCAACAGAGGCGATATCACCTCCAAGGAAGCCAAAACTAATTCTCAGCAGGGAGAGTGGAAATATTAGACATTACAAGATTTGTGACCCTCCAGAACAACCTTACCTGACAATCTTATTCCTTAGTGTTTAATTTCTGAGTATCAGATAAGCAGCACTGACGTGGAGTTCATGGAAGATACATGAAATGTATGCAAGATCAGTGCTACAAAACTATGGTGAATAGATGACTTGGGTCAAGAAATGACCCAAGTATTCTTTGAGCATGTCCTACCTGTGGCAACACAAAATCTCTCTCTCACGAACCAGTCTATCTCAATTCCACAGCATATACCAGGAAAGAACAACAAAAGAATACCCGGAGGATTGAAGTCTATGCCACAGTAGGTTGACATTTAAAACCCTAAAGAGCACGTACAAAAACAAGCAAGTGCATTGATTAATTTCTATTAGGTTGGTGCAAAAGTGATTGTGGTTTTTGCCATTTCATAGGATACTACTCAGTGTCCTATAACGTATCACTTATATACTCTCATAGTACCTGTCCCAAATCTATTTAAAAGAAAAACTGATAAACACTTGGACTGGATATTAGAAAAGCCCATACAGTCAAACTGCTGACATATGACTCACTAGAAGGCTTACTCTGATTCGAAGATGCTCGACAGATAGTTATTTTTTAAAAGGGGTTTATAAAAACCTGTTAATCACTTAGGAAAAAAACAGAAGTTACATCATTACCTGACCCCTACATAAAAACTGCAGATTGATCAGAGACTTAATTTTTTTTAATGAAATTGTAAAAGGAAAAGAAAAACATATTCTTAAATGTTTGTTTGATGTCACTCTATTAAAAATTTAAGGTAGCAAAAGCATAAACTGTGAGCCAGGTTCCCTGGGTTCAAATCTCATCTCTATAGCTGACTAGCTCCGTACCTTTGGGCAATTCCCTATGCCTCAGTATCCTTATCTGAAAAGTGGGAATAACAATGCCACCCCAGAGTTGTTGAGGGACGAAACTAAAATGAGAAATAAACACAGGTAGAACTATAAAAGCAAAAGTCAAACAGCATAGGTAAGGTGAGGAGGTGAGCCTGACCTAATAAAAAAGGAAGCGGGCATTATAAAACTTCACTACAGACACAAAGAAGATGTAGCATACATCACTCAATTCCAGGAGGTCCAGATCTTCAGGGCCCACCCCTTCCTATCACTTCCTCACCCCCTGTGGAATCCTTATTCTTAATTTTGTAAGGGGGCTCAAAATCCTCTGCCATGCTACTCAGGACAAACTGATATAATTAGTATGCTGAAAAACCAAATGTTAATATTAGGCAAGGAAGTGACTGTAACTATGAGTTTTATTGACACATGACAAAATTATTTAAAAGGATTATATCTTAAGTCTTATATGAGAGTACATTACTTCTTAAAGATAAAATGACAGTTGAAAACATTTATCCTTACAAAGAAGCAATCACTTAATCCCCCTTCAAATGAGGAAAATATTCTATGTCAAAATGTCATACATACCTTGCGACCTTGACCATCTTTGGATTATACTGCCTGACCAAGGAAAGCAAAGTCTGCATCGTTTTGCCAGTGTCAATTATATCCTTTCAAAAAAGAAGACATTGCATAGCTTTAAACTCAGAGTCACTATATAAACATAAAGTACCAAAACCCCCATGTATAACTGTAATACTGCCATTCTTTTCAGTGCAGTAATTGTCACCAAAATTCACACGGAGATATTCTGGAATCTATAAATCATCTGGCCCTCAGCAAGCAGTAACAATGCCAGCCCCCAGGACTGGATTTTGTAGGCACAGGGTCAATTACAGCAAATTTAAATATATACATGCACATTTTATTAGGGAGTTATGATGTTGTCCTTCATTATAAAAAGTATTTTAGAATTTTTCTCATAAATTCAAGATACAGACTCTCTCCTCCCAACTCTCCAATATAGGCGGCTAACAGACTACACTTTAAGAAACACTGCTTTATACCATTTTTAAAGGCACCCAAATTAATAAGGCTATAAAAGAAAAACTCACTGATAAACACTGATAAAATGACTTTGCATAAAAGTGAATCCCAGCTATTTAGTCAAAAGTAGGACTCTAAACAAACTCATCTTTGTTACGGAAAATATTTTTTAAACCATAATCCTAATGCTTTTCAATAAAAATACTCTTTAAAAATGGAATAAAGCAGTGTAAGCCATCAGAAACATCATGGCTGGAGACTTGTGAAAAATGTAGATTTCTGGGCTGTGGTAGGCAGAATTCTGACGGCTCTCAAAATTCCTGCCTCCTTTAGGGATACAAGACTTTAAGACTTTTTAAGAAAAAAGAAAAAGAAAAAGAAAAAAAAAATCCTGTCTCTTGGTGACACACCCGGAGGAGTTCCCTCCCCTTGAATGTGACCAGGATCTGTGAAACTAACGGGATAGCCACTCCTGTGATTAGGTTATGTGGCAGACTAGAGCAAGATTCTCCTGCTGGTTTTGAAGAAGTCAGCTGCCATGTTGTGAGAATGTAATGGGCTAGGGCATGAGCCTTTAAATAGCTGACAGCAACCCCTGGCCAGCAGCCAGTGAGAAAACGGGCCCTCAGTCCTACAATCACAAGGAACTAAATTCTGCCAACAACCTGAAGGAACTTCGAAGAGGATTGTGAGTCCCTTGATTCAGCTTGATGAGCCCCTGAGCAGAGGATACAGTTAACTTGTACTAGGGAAGTATAAAAAACATGCATGGGAATGATATATATCAACTTTAAGGATAATTGTCATACTTCTGGGAATGAAGGGAAAAAATCGGGCTTTAGTTGTATTATGACCTTTAATTTCTTTAAAACAATAAGATCAGAAGCAAATACGGCAAAATGTTAATACTTTGTGGTGGGTACATAGGTATTGAGCATACCCTCTTTTCTGAGTTCAAAATATTTTATAATTAAAATTAAATGCAGGCCAGGTGCAGTGGCTCATGTCTATAATTATTCCGAGCACTTTGGGAGGCCGAGGTAGGAGGATGGCTTGAGGCTAGACCAGCCTGGCCAATATGACAAAACCCCGTCTCTACTAAAAAAAAAAAAAAGTATATATATATATATACACACACACACACACACACACACATATATATATAGACACACACACACACACACACACACACACACACACACACACACACACACACAATTAGCCAGGCATGGCAGCGCAGACCTGTAGTCCCAGCTACTTGGGAGGCTAAGGCATGAGAATTGCTTGAACCTGGGAGGCAGAGGTTACAGTGAGCTGAGATCATACCACTGCACTCCAGCCTGGTAACAGAGTGAGACTCTGTCTTAAAAAAAAAAAAAATTAAATGCAAAAGGTCCAAGTGAATTGAGGAGGAAAGAGGTATCAAGGAAGGTTTTGTGGAGGTGACGTTTGAGCTGGGTCTTAAATGACTAAAACATGGGATAAGAAGAGAGGGAATAAGGACATTTCAGGTACAAGAAATAAGGAGCAAACAGTGGAAACAACCTAACGTCTGTCAACCAATGAATGGATAACAAAAATCTAATTCAGATGGCATCCAACTTATGATGGTTCCACATGAGATTTTTTTGACTTTAGGATAGATTTATCAAGGTAGTAAATCCATTTTCAACTTATGATGTTTTCAGCTTCAGATGGGTTTATCAGGACACAGTTGAGGAACACCTGTCTATCCATAAAATTTGTCAGTAAAAAGGAATGAGTGCAGATATACTCCACAACGTGAATGAACCTTGAAAACATTAAGCTAAGTGAGAGAAGCCAGATACAAAAGGCCACATATCGTATGATTCTATTTATACAAAATGTCCAGAATAGGCAAATCTTATAGATAACAAGTAGGTAGATGATCAGTTTGCTAGGTGCTGGGGGAAGGGAAAATGGGGAGTGATGGCTAAGGGGATTGGGTTTCTTTGTGGGGCAATGAAAATGTTTTAAAATTGAATGTGATAATGATTGCACAATGCTGAGAATATAATAAAAAATTTTGAATTGGCCGGGCGTGGTGACTCATGCCTGTAATCCCAGCACTTTGGGAGGCTGAGGCGGGTGGACCACGAGGTCAGGAGATCAAGACCATCCTGGCAAATAGTGAAATCCCATCTCTACTAAAAATACAAAGAATTAGCCGGGCGTGGTGGCAGGCACCTGTAGTTCCAGCTACTCAGGAGGCTGAGGCAGGAGAATGGCGTGAACCCAGGAGGCGGAGCCTGCAGTGAGCTGAGATCACGCCACTGCACTCCAGCCTGGGCAACAGAGTGAGACTCCGTTTCAACAACAACAAAAAAAATGGAATTGTACACTTTAAATGGGTGAATGGTATGATATGTGAGTTATATCTCAATAAAGCTATTTTAAGAAAAGAAATAAGGAGCAAACAACAGGGGCAGAAAAGTAAAGGAACAAGCTCTGGGAAACAGTAAAAAGTATAGCGAAAATGAAAGGAAGCTGGAAAATAAGGTTGGTAATGTATATTGGGGTCACACTGAAAAACTCTAAAGAATGTAGCCTAAAGACTAAAGAATGGGAGAATGGGGTCTGAGTAGGAGACAGGATCACAAGCTGTGCTTTAGATGTTTGTAGGATTCAGTAAGATAGAAAGGTTTCAATAGATGACCACAGACAAAAAAATAGATATATTTATATCTACATAGATGTATATATATCTATATCTATATCTATATCTATCTATCTATATATATGTATAGAGAGAGAGAGAGAGAGAGAAAGAGGCTGTTAGACAGTGATAAGTGATCAGGAAAATAAAAGTATTGAGGAGAAATAGGAAGTTGACAGCATGAAAAAGTGAGATTTTAGATAGGATGGCCAGAGAAGGCCTAAATGAGAAAATGACTTATGAGTAAAAACAAGGGCCCCTAAACCTTAGCATGCATCAGAATCACTCAAAGACTTGTTAAAGCATAGCTTGCTTGGCCTCATCACAGATATTTTGATTAGGTAGGTTCTTGTCTGATATTAATACTTTTGGTCTAGGGAACCACATTTTGAGAACCACTGAGCTAAAGGAAGTAAAGGTTTCCCTTAGCTTACTAGCGGGTAACCCTAGGAAACTGCTTAGCCTCTCCGTGCTAAGATACAAAATACTTTAGGACATAATGACAAATGGAAAATAGTCTATAAATTATAAATATTACTTTTTATGTACCAAATATTACATAAGACAAAATCTAAGCAAGATATATATATATATACATAAAATATAAGATATATATATGTATATATTATATATAGATAAATAGAGAGAGAGAGTTATGTTTAGAAAGAAAATACTTCAAACTAAAAAAAGAGAGGTAGGAAGTATACCATTCCATTACTGGTAAAAACAAATTACTAAGTAGTCTTTACAAAAAACCAGTCTCACTCCTTTAGAACACAAGTCCACCATTAAAACTGATGCAGAGGAATTTCTTTCCCTGGCTTACCTTTAGGATGGTGCATACTAAATTAGAAAAATCATAAATGTTATATTAAAAGTAAATGTGAACTTACTTCCACAATCAAGACATTCTAGAAGAAAAAGAAATGAAAATCAGTACAATGAATAAGACGGTATTTCCAATTATAAGTCAAATCACATCATAACAACCCTAAGGAATTATTCACACTCTTGTTTTTAGATACTTTATTACATCAAACTCTCCTTTAAACAAGTGGGCCATCTGCTGGGATTTGGAAGCCTGTAATACTGAAATTTTCATCGTAATGGAAATTTTAAAAACAGAATTTGACCCATTTGTTTTTAAAACACTTTCATTACTTAACAAGAGGTCTAATCTTGGGCAAGTCTTGAAATTTCTCTGGCCTCAGTTTCCCATGTGTTAAATGAGAAACTTGAACTAGTTGGTTTCTTATAGTTTCCTGACTCTAACATTCTAAGAATTGTATTTGTACAATAACTCAAAAACCATATGGACTCCAATTCAAAATATATTTTCTCATTAGGCTAAAATTGATCTGCATTTTCTGAATGTGTCCATATTCTTGGACTACACTAAAAATGATACCAATGCTTCCTCTCACCATAAACCCTCACTTCGCTTTCTACATTTAAGAATTTTATAGCTAGAAGAGTCCTTAAGAGAAAATACCATCTAATAATTACCCCTCAAAATCAAGAAAGTCCTATCTGTTCTTATGCTAGTTATAAGAATGAGGCAGCATTTTGGTTATAAACATTGCCACAAGAAGGTTCATGATGTATTGTTTATCTGTAGCTCTCACCATACTCTGTCATATAACTATATAAAGATTTTAATGTTCTATATAGTCTTCTAAGATAGTGTTTACCAGAGTAGGGCATAAAAGAGTCACTGGTTTGCAAGAAAGATTAGAACTTTTTAATTTTTTACCTCACCTTGTTTAATCTATATTTTTGTATGTATTTTGTAACATATATAATATTATTACCATAAATCATATATAATTTAAAATGCATATATTAGGGGTAAATGCTCAGAAAACTTTTTATAAATTGGGCATGCAAATACAAGTTTGAAGACTCACTGTTCTAGGTATTAAAAGTAAAGTTATAACCAAGTAAAGCTTCTACCTTTTCCCGTCTCAAAGCAGTTTATTGTTGGAGGTAAGATCTCTAAGAAGCCTAAATAGGTCCAAGTACAGAATGAAGTAAGGCTAGCCCATAATTTATGGCAAGCAATTCATACTACTTCTCTCATGCTGAGCTATCCTCAGTGAAGCAGCTACTACAGACAACTGCAGCCCATTGGTAGCCTATTTTACAGGCAGGAAAAAATTACTTTTTATTCAAAGTGGAACTCAGGATATGGGGAGAAAATGAATACAAAAAATAGGGTCAATCCAAAGGCACACAGCAAATAACACAATTATGTTTTTTTCCCATTTGTACGAGATCCCAGTAAATTCTAAGTAAATTGCAAATTTAATCATACACTAAAAAAAAGCCATGTAATTGTTCAAATGAATCCCAGCATGGTACAAGGATTACAGACACTAGAGTCTAAAAAATAAAAGAATGCCATTATTGAGAGTTTTTGAATTATATCAGGTAGTTACATCTCTACTTAATAAATGAGAAAAATGAGGAAAGAGGCCATTTGATAAAATGAAAATAGCCAAGAAGTGGTATTAGAGACTTGAATACAGGTATTCAGGGTCCAAAGTTCATCTGCTCAAGTACTAACTGGGGAAAAAAAGGAAACATATTTATATACATATGTATCTGTGCACAAAAATGCCCCCAAAAGACAAAATGAGGCCAGGTAGGGTGTTTCACTCCTGTAATCACAGTACTTTGGGAGGGTGAGGCAGGCGGATACCTGAGATTAGCAGTTGGAGACCAGCCTGGTCAACATGGTGAAAACCTGTCTCTACTAAAGATACAAAAATTAGCCGCACATGGTGGCGTGTGCCTGTAATCCCAGCTACTTGGGAGTCTGAGGCAGGAGAATCACTTGAACTGGGAAGGGGAGGTTGCAGTGAGCCAATATTGTACCACTGCACACCAGCCTGGGCAGCAGAGCGAGACTCCATCACAAAAATAAATAAATACAATAAAATAAAATAAAATAAAATAAAATGAAACAGAAAGTTCAAATAATCCCATAATCTTACCACCAAGAAATAACTTTCACTCAATTTATACTTATTGATTTTTCCATAATAAATGTACTTTACTGTGACTATCATGAAAATAAAGTTATTTTAGAAACAGAACTGTTTCAGATCAGATCTATGTAGTAGAACAGAGCCATTAGGTGGGAAAGATGAGATCAAGCTAAATCACAGAAGGCCTAAAAGGCTAGGTCTATTCCAGCACTAAAAACTGATTAGACAACTAATGGTTTCAACAGCTTCTAAATATGGACAAAGCATGCTGAAAGGGAAGGACAGGTCTAGCAGTGGTATATGAAATGAACAGGAGGGGCAAAGCTAATTTCTCCTCTGAAGCTTTCCAAATATGCTGAGGAGGACATTACTTTGACATGACCCTGATATGGGACAAGAGAATTTCACACAAGTTTTACATGTTAAAGTTTTCTTATAGATACTCATTCATGTAAGCAATGAACACTAAAATCTAAAGAAAGAAAAGAGCTTTAGAGTCAGGTCTGCATTCAAATTCAAGCTCTACCACTTACTGGTTCTGTGACTTTGGGCATGTCTTTTAACCTTACTGAGCCTTAATTTCCTGATCTGTAAAATGGGGATATCGTCTCCCTCACAGGATTGTTGTGAAACTTTTATGAGATTAATGCCTTTATATTTGGCACAGTGTAAGTAAACAATAACTGGCAGCTTCAAAAAAAAAAGCAGTAGCATTCCATCATTATTGGTTACTCTCAAAAAGTTTTTCAATGTACTAGAAGATAAATATTCAAATATCTTAATATCTCCATTATTTTCAGGTAAACAGCATGCTCCTGAACAACCAATGGGTCATCAAAGAATTCAAAGGGGAAATCTAAAAACATCTTGAGATAAACTACATGGAAGCACAATATACCAAAACCAATGGTCCACACCAGGAGGATTTTAATGTACTAAGATAACTCTTTGAGATTTCTTAAAATAATAGTATGTCTGAATTTATTGAGTGCATTTATTTACCAGAAACTGTTGTAAGAGCTCTACTTGCATTGTAACACTTAATCCTCTTAACTCTATGGCTGCCATTATCAACCTCACCCTAATCACATATGGGACAAAAAGAGGTTAAGTAACTTGCCCAAGGTCACAGTTAGGAAGTACTAAGCCAGGCTTTCAATCAGTTGTCAGGCTCCGGAACTCACACTTTCAGCCACTACATGATACTGCTTTGCTATCTTTTAGGAAACTATGTTAGTCTATCTCAGGAAGACTCACATAGTTTTCTTTCTTTCTTTTTTTTTTTTTTAAAAAAGGCTGTCTTTTCCCCCATCAATGTTTTTTGAAGGATCCCAAATTAGAGTCCCACAGAGGCAGACAGCAGTACTTGACAATAGGGACGTTTAAGGTTAATGTTGGATTCTACTGTCTTTTTGCTACATGACCTAGGGAAAGATAATTAACCTAGATTGCTTCCAAGGGTTAAATAACCCATTTAGTTATACTATGTAAACTATCTCTTAGTGATTGAAAGCACACTGTTACTAATTGACTCTTGGTATGAAGTGCTTTTTTTTCTTTCCCTTCAAGATACATACCTTTCCAGTTAAAGTTGAGAGATCATCTCCTCCGATTACTTTTATGTCCCCTGTTGACTGGTCATTCTAGTAAAAAAAACAAAACAAAACAAAAAAACACAACTATATATATATACACACACACACACACACACGTATACGTATATCCTTATGTACACACACAAACTTCAAATTAAATGAGAACTAGAAGATTTGAGAAGTTAGCTATCTAATGTTCATAGCATTATGATATTCTAAATGACATGAATTATAAGAATTAGGTTTCCTGAAATGAATGACTAGAAAACTTTCAAGTAGAGATTAGTAAAAATTAAAAAGTCCTAATTGGCCATTACTGATTTGATGTTTTTAAGAGTCCTAAAAAATAGGTTACATTCATTTTTAAGTGGGCAGTATTATAACAGCCACCCATCTTCAATCACAGTGATTTCTGAATTGTGAGGGAAGTTATTAGCATGACAGGTGTCTGGTTCTGGCCCTGTACGATTCCCATGAGTCAAGCAAATTGTAAGGGCTGGTCTATATCACACCCAACCCCAAGGTATGTCCCTCAAAAGTTTAGCCCAGGCCCAGTCATTTTCAGCATTGTCTGGGAAACCAGGTCTGATTAGTAGTCCTTTAAGGAATACCTTAGGCTCCCATTTTCCTGCTACCACAGAATCCAATAAAACCCTTACAGGAGATTCAATGGGAAATGCTCAACACCCACTGCAGTTGGTGGTGACAATGACCATAATTTGGCTGTGCTGGATTCAGGACAGAAAATTTGGGTGAAAGAGCAGGTGAACAAAAGAGCTTCGACTTGCCCTTGCAGAGAGCAAGCCATACCATACTATAAAGCCACAGCAATTACAACGGTGCAGTACCAGCACAGTAAATGAACAAACTAGAGCCCAGAAACAGACCCAGAAATATATGAGGATTTAGTATACAATAAAGATGGTATTTCGAGTCAGTAGGGAAAAGATGAATTATTCAATAAATGATGTTTGGTCAACTAGTTACCCATTTGGGAAAAAATAAAAGTATGGTCCCTACCTCACAGCATACACAAAAATAAATTCCAGATGGATTAAAATCTAAATGTAAAAAATAAAGCCATAAGTGGACTGGAAGAAAATATAGAAGAATTTTTTTTAACATCCATAGAAAGGGTAAAAACCCAGGCATGACATGAATCAAAACTGAAAAAGTTCTGTAACGAATACCCCCTTTTATATATTGGGCTCCAACAATAAGAACCCATAGGAAAATGGAGAATGAACACAAATAGACAAGTTATAGAAGAGAAGGCCATAAGGTATAAAATTATATCTATCTGAGAAACAAACACTAAAACAATGAGATTCTACTGTTCACCCACCCATACTGGCAAAACTTAAGCCTGATAATATGCTGAGGGGAAATAAGCACTCTTGTTGGTGAGAGTATTAATTGGCATAGCCTCTTTTGTTAAAATTGCAATACGCATGTCACTTAACCCAGTAATCTCACTTCTGGGAATCAATGCTACAAAAACACTGACAAGTATACAAAGATACATTAAAGAGTGTTCACTGGGCCAGGTGCGGTGGCTTCATGTCTGTAATCCCAGCACTTGGGGAGGTGGAGGCGAGAGGATCGTTTGACCCCAGGAATTCAAGGCCAGACTGATAAACACAGCAAGACCCTGTCTTTCTTTTTATTATTATTATGAAAAAAAAATGTTCACTGTACCAGTTGTTCACAAAAACGAACTAACATGTCCATTAACAGGGAACCATTTAAATTAATCAAGTTCATCTACACAATGTAATACCATGCAACTATTAAAAAGCACCTGGTAATCCAATGCACACTGAGACAGAATAATGCTATTAAAAACACCAAGGAGTGGAACACTGTGTTGCCTATGACACCATTTTTATTCAACATTTAAACAAATTTGTAACAGCAATTGCATGAGTAGTGAGAATGGGGTTCATGAAACTTTTCACTTCTATGTGCTTCTATTTTTGTTATGCTTCTATATATACATCCATTTATTATGGAGTATTACTTTCGAAAAACACAAATGGGCCAGTATTGTTTGGTGTTGCAAAGTGAGCATATGACTTCTGATATCAACCTTTGCATATTACTTCTCATTTTAGGGAAATTACAGACATCCCTTATTCACTAACCTAAAACTCAGCATTTCAAACATACAGAATTGATGGGGAAAAAAAAAAGAAAAAGAAAGAAAGAAAAAAGAAAGAAAAGACAACAAGCTTCAGATGACAGTGACTCACACCAAATTATTTACACTGTAAAGCCTGTTAAATAGTGACATCTTCTGGAGATACTTGGTATTACAGTCTGACTCCAGTTGATCTCTTTTTACAGAGACAAGAGGAATAAAGGAAAAAATACTCAAGAACTGAAAAGTATGGAGTTATGGAAAAATTGCTGTGATCCAAAGGCTACGGTGATAGGACAAGAAACAAGAGAACTCCAAGAAGTAAGACACTGCTGTTCTATTAGCATCCAAACCTTCATATTCTTGTTTGCCCCAAGGCTTTTTTAAAAAATAGAGACAGGATCTCACTATTTTGCCCAGGCTGGTCTTAAACTCCTGGACTCAAGCGATCCTCCTGCCTCAGCCTCCTAAAATGCTGAGATTACAGGCTTGAGTCATCATACCTAGCTATTTATTTTTTCTTAACTCTCTCGCCTGGCCTATAGCCACCATGGAAGCTAATAAAGAATATTAATTTAAGAGTAATGGTATAGTTCACTACATTGGAATACAGGTATAAGTGCCTACATTGTATATGGATGGCATACATGGATCAATTACACCACCTGGGTGGCCAAAGGAACTGCGCAAACCTTCCTCCTTGGCTGTCTGGAACAAGCTTCCCGTTAGATCCCTTCACTGAGTGCCTCCCTCATCTTTAATTATGGTTAAGTCTAGGATAACAGGATTGGCAAAGGTGAGGGGAAAGCTTCCTCCAGAGTTGCTCTACCCTCTCCTCTACCATCCTATCTCCTCGCTCCTCTCAGCCAAGGAGTCCAATCTGTCCTGCACTCAAGAGTGTCACTGTCAACTACATAAAATTGCCAGAGCAGCTCTTTGGGACTGCAAACACATACCCTTAATGTCTTTATTTCTATTTTGTCTACCTCTTCAGTCTAGGTGAAAAAATAAGGATAATAGGGAAGAACTTTATTTATGCCTACTTGTCCGCCCCTAGGAATTTTGAAAACCTCTAGGTAGCAATAAGAACTGCAGCATGGTATAGGAAAAGAGGAGGAAAAGCTGTATAGAAGTGCATAATAAATGGGCTGGAAAAGAACTGCTTTGAACAAACAGGGAGGTTGAACTATAAGGAGAGAAAGCAGAGAGGCTAATCAACAAGGCTGGGTTCCCAAGAGGGCATGATGAGAATATTACCGAGGTAGAAAGTCCTGGCTCCATGTCCCCTTAGTGGCTTAGTACTATGCAGCTTGCTTTCTGCAGTGAACTTCAGACCTTTCTTTTAGGATCCTAGAATGGAATTTTTTTATTGGAAAACAGTCATCCTCTTAACATTCAGGCAGGCCCCAAGTCTACCACACTCAATCACATTTTCTCTTCATATCATAATCTCTCAACCATCCTCTGTCCTTTAACTGTTTTCTATACCCTGATCAAATGCCAACAAAAGTGAGAATGTTAGAATCATATATTTTTAGAGGTAGACTGTATCTCAGATAAAAAAAAATGGCAGATATTCCATTTTCCAAAATATGTATGCAGAAAAAATAAGTATGGAAGGATATATGCTCAGGTAGTAAGTTTATTTACTTGTATTTTATGAATTCTTTTAAATAAACACATTACTTAAAAAAAAAAAAAAACTAAAAGTCTCTGTCAGTTAAAAAATGACATTGATGAAGCAGGGCCTTTACAGATCATCTAGTCCTACACCATCCCATACGGTAGCCACATGTGGCAATATAAATTACTTAAAAATTCAGTTCCTGTGTTGCACAAGATGTGTCAAGTGCTCAAAAGCCACATGTCACTAGTGGCTCTGTACCATACAGCAGAAGCATAAAAGATTTCCACCCTCAAAAAAAGTTCTATTGAACAGCATTGCTCTAATTAAATAAAAAATACCATTTAGCACAACACAGTAATAGAAAAGATTGAAGAGGTAGTGCTGATACTTAAAAACCTAGTATTTTCAGCCAGGCATGGTGGCTCCTGCCTGTAATCCTAGCACTTTGGGAGGCTGAGGTGGGAGGATCACTTAAGCCCAGGAGTTCTAGACCAGCCTGGGCAACAGGGTGAAACCCTGTCTCTACAAAAAATACAAAAAATTAGCTGGGCGTGGTGGCATGCGCCTGTAGTCCCAGCTACTTGGGAGGCTGAGGTGGGAGATCACCTGAGCCTGGGAGGTCAAGACTGCAATGAGGTGAGATTGCACCACTACACTCCAGCCTGGGTGACAGAGTGAGACCCTGTCTCAAAAACAAACAAACAAACAAAAAACAAACAAACAAACATCACCTGGTATTTTTAAGTACACTATTTTCAAACATTCAGAAGTTATTTCATCCTATCTTCATGGTTTCCATTCTATGTCTGGTTTGGGATTAGGATCTGATAAAATAAACGTGTGCAACAGAACCACTTCTCATGGCTGTATAACAGATAATCAATATGTATCTGCTGAATAAATTATTCAATTTTCTTAATTTTTTTTCACAAAATTGTGGTTTCAAGGGACCAGACTTGAATACTACACTTCATGTTCTAAGAATCAGGGGACTTATATAAAACCTCAGTTGCCTGATAAGGACTATATCAAAGCGAAAAGCCATGGGAAAGAACTAGAAAGTACACTTTTGAACCTAGTTCTGTAGTTTCCTTATGCCACAGATAATACACATTCCCATTCCTGCCAAATTTTGTATCTCACCCGTCTATGGTCTCAATTCAATAAATAGGAGAAGGGCATGAATTTGCTTTGGTTGGTAGGTAGGTTGGTAGGCAGGCAGGCAGGCAGGCAGACAGACAGACAGACAGACAGATAGATAGATAGATAGATACAAAGATGGAGACAGATGGAAATAGAGACAGATTTGCAGAAGATAAGTTCTAGGTAAATTAGTGTCAACATCAAAGTGGTATACCTACATCTAACTATTCTGGAGAGAAAAGTATACCTCAAAGAAATTGACTAAATACATACAGAGAAAAAGTTTAAGCTGAAAGCTACTGCCCTCTTATATGAGACACTTTAAGAAACTACTTGGGGGGCAAGTGAGAAAATGGGGAGATGTAGCTCAGAGGATACAAAGTAGCAGATATGTAGGATGAACAAGTCTAGAAATATAATGTACAACATGAGGTATATAGGTAATAAAATTGTGCTGTATTTGGGATTCACACTAAATGAGATTTTAAGCTCCTCTTGCCACCAAAAAAAAAAAAAAAAGGGTAACTATGTGAATTGAGGGATATGTTAATTTGCTTCACTGCAGTAATCTTTTAACCATCTGTATGTATCCCATAACATCATGTTGTATATGTTAAATATACAGACTATAATTTAAAATAAAAAACTACTCCAAAATTTTCTGCATTTTTAATATGCTCACTCAAAGACAGTATTAATTTGCATCTTTGATGTTAAACAGATAGCCTAATCAAGTCACTATCAAGATCAAGACTAAAGCTACAGCTTTTCTCTTTTGATGCTTTTGAGATACGTGTGTGTGTGTGTGTATTTTAAGTTATCGTTTTGGCCAGGTGCAACGGCTGACATCTGTAACCTCAGCACTTTGGGAGACCAAGGCAGAAGGATTGCTTGAGACCAGGAATTTGAGACTAGCATAGCAAGACCCTATCTCTACAAATTAAAAAAAAAAAAAAATTAGTCAGGGGTAATGGCTTGTGCTTGTAGTCCCAGATACTTGGGAGGCTGAGGCAGAGGATCCCTTGAGCCCAGGAGTTCAAAGCTGCAATGAGCTATGACTGTGCCACTGCATTCCAGTCTGGGCAACAGAGCAAGACCTTGTCTCAAAAAAAAATTTCTAATTAAAGATAAAGAGTTATAGTTTTATGAACCTTGACTGCAACTGAGGGAAAAAGTCCCATAATTGGCAAAATGAATTCTGTCTGCTTACAAAACTTCTAATAGAGAATGAATAATAGGAAGCCCATATTAGAGGATCCACATCAGTTAAAAAGTTTTTCCAGATAAGAGTGACTCTGAGTTCTACAGAGTTAAAAGATTGGGTTCAAATCAAAGACTTGTATGATCTTGAGTAAGTTACTTAATCCCTCTGTGACTCACTGTTCTCAAATATAAATGGAGATAATTTGTAACTCAAAAAAAATAAAAATGAAAAAGTTTTCTCTAAGATTGCAAATCCTAAGGATAATTTCATTTTAGTATCAGTCATTTAGTCTGAATACACCATAATGCAGACTAATTTTCCCTCTGCTTAAGGTCCACACAAAAACATTTCCAATAAAATTTACTTGTGTATCAAGTTTTCCTCCTGAGGCTTCATTGTTTCTTTGGTAAAAAAAAATAAATAAAAATTTAAAAACCACTAGACTGGGTACAGTGGCCCATGCCTGTAATCTCACTTACGGAAGCCAAGGCAGTTGGATTGTTTGAGCCCAGGAGTTTGAGATCAACCTGGGCAACATGGCAAAACCCTGTTTCTACAAAAAAAAATACAAAAATTAATCAGGTGTGGTGGCACACACCTGTGGTCCCCGCTACTCGAGAGTGAGGTGGGAAGATTGCTTGAGCCCAAGCAGAGGTTGCAGTGAACCAAGATGGCACCACTGCACCCCAGCCTGGGTGACAGAGCAAGATCCTGTCTCAAAAAACAAAAACAAAAACAAAAACAAAAAATCACTGACCAGGCACGGTGGCTCACGCCTGTAATCCCAGCACTTTGGGAGGCCGAGGCGGGTGGATCACCTGAGGTCAGGAGTTCTAGACCAGTCTGGCCAACATGGTGAAATCCCGTCTCAACTAAAAATACAAAAATTAGCTGGGAATGGTGGCAGGCTCCTGTAATCCCAGCTACTTGGGGGGCCAAGGCAGGAGAATAGCTTGAACCTGGGAGGCAGAGGTTGCAGTGAGCTGAGATCATGCCATCGCACTCCAGCCTAGGGGTCAAGAGCGAGACTTCGTCTCAAAAAAAAAAAAAAAATCACTATAAAATTGAAATAAATTCACAACAAAGGAAATACATTTGCATACTTAACCTTCTTTTTATTTATTTACTTATTTTTAATATTTTGAGATGGCATCTCGCTACGTTGCCTAGGCTGGTCTTGAACTCCTGGGTTCAAGCCATCCTCCCGTCTTGACTTCCCAAAGTACTGGGATTACAGGTGTGAGCCACCATGCCCAGCCCATATTTAACTTTCACTTTCTGAATATCACAGGACAGAAAAGGTCATCAAATATATAGTACTATATTTCATTGCTCTAAGATGCACATTCACACTTTATTAATAATAGCTCTAACTTGATGTATTACAATTGATGACAATTTACAATTATAACTGGTAGTGTTTCTTTCTTGGCAGTATGAAAAACAGTGTTAAGCCTTAAAATCAGCAGCATCTTTAATTTAATGAAATAGGTATTTGGAATCCCCAGGCAATTTCCCATCTAGGCATTAGGTAAATAAAATCCTACCTAGCTACTTGGATTAAGAGTACGCATGTGTGTGTGTACACAGAGAATTCTTTAGAATATTCTAAATAAAAAGTGGCAGTGATATTTGGAATGACTGAAATCCTTTATAATTTTCTGCAGTTGTGTTTTCTTTCTTATTTTTTTAAGACAGGGTCTCCCTCTGTCTCAAACTCCTGCAGTCTCAAACTCCTGGGCTCAAGGGATGCTCCAGCCTCTACCTCCCAAATAGCTGGGACTATACGTACACGCCACCATGTGCAACCAATTTTTTTGTGTAGAGATGAGGTCTCATTATGTTGCCTAGGCTGGTCTCAAACTCCTGGCCTCGAGTGACGCTCCCACCTCGATCTCCCAAAGCACTGGAATTACGTGTGCCACTGTACCCAGCCGTATGTTTTCTAATAAGCATGTTTTCTTTAATAAGAAAAATGGAGTTTTTATTTCCAAAAAAAAAATCGATGGGTGTGTTTATATCATAATGCTTCTTTATACAGTCTGGAAACATTTAATAGTTCACAGAATATTTCTTTAGGATTTAGTATGGATCAGCCAGATTTTAACTCACTATTTCAAACTGGTCAAGATCAGCATGTAAAAATCATACTAACATCAATGTTACTGATGCTGCAAACAATTTAAAATTTCTATTTTACAGTTTTACCAAATTAAACTGCCTAATGTTTTATATGCATATATGAATATCTTACATGACAAGCTGCTGAATTATTAAACAGGGTAGAAATGTTACTTCAAGCTGGGCATGGTGACTCAAGCCTATAATCCCAGCACTTTTAGAGGCTGAGGTGGGAAGACTGCTTAAGCCCAGGAGTTTGGGATCAGTCTGGGCAACATAGTAAGACCCAATCTCTACAAACATAAAAAAAATTAGCCAGTCATGGTGGTGCACACCTGTAGTCCCAGCTACTCGGGAGGCTAAGGTGGGAAAATCACTTGAGCCCAGAAGGTCAAGGCCACAGTGAGCTGTGATCTTGCTACTGCATTCCAGCCTGGGTGACAGAATGAGACCTTGTCTTTTAAAAAAAAAAAAAAAAGTTACTTCAAACCAACAGATATTTTTATTTTTATTATTTGTAGAGATAGCGTATCACTGTGTTGCCCAGGCTGGTCTCAAACCCCTGGCCTCCTGTAATTCTGCTGTCTTAGCCTTCCAAAGCACTGAGATTACAGGCATGAGCCATCACCAAATCAAGAGATATTATCAGAAGAGCTTTCTCAATTTCTACTGTTTAACAGTATATCTTCCTTGCATAGCCTTATAAATATACTAAAAAGCTTGGAATTGTACCGTTAAAACATGTGATTATTATATTATATAAAATATACCCCAGTAAAGCCTTTTTAAAAAAATTAACATGTCGGCCGGGCTCGGTGGCTCACCCTTATAATCCCAGCACTTTGGGAGGCCGAGGTGGGTGGATCACCTGAGGTCAGGGGTTCGAGACCAGCCTGACCAACAAGGTGAAACTCCGTCTCTACTAAAAATACAAAAATTAGCCGGTCACGGTGGCAGGCACCTGTAGTCCCACCTACTCAGGAGGTTGAGACAGGAGAATCGCTTGAACCCGGGAGGCAGAGGTTGCAGTGAGCTACGATCACGCCACTGCACTCCAGCGTGGGCAACGGAGCGAGACTCCATCTCAAATAAATAAATAAAATAAAATAAAATAAAATAAAATGCCGGGCGTGGTGGCTCACACCTGTAATCCCAGCACTTTGGGAGGCCAAGGAGGGTGGATCATGAGGTCAGGAGATCAAGACCATCCCGGCTAACACAGTGAAACCCCGTCTCTACTAAAAATACAAAAAATTAGCCGGGCGTGGTGGCAGGCGCCTGTAGTCCCAGCTACGTGGCAGTCTGAGGCAGGAGAACAGTGTGAAACCAGGAGGCGGAGCTTGCAGTGAGCCGAGATCATGCCACTTCACTCCAGCCTGGGTGACGGAGCAAGACTCCATCTCAAAAAATAAAATAAAATTAATTAATTAATTAATTAAATACGTAAATAAATACTAAGAAAAGTATATCTACATAGAATTTCACATAAAATAAATTGTTTTCTATGTGAAAATTAACCTAAAAATATGCTTTGCTTATGTTTAAGATGTCATGCTTTTTATCAATTGAGGAGTTCAGCTTAATAATCCTCTAAGGTCTAAAACAGGAAAAAAAGTAAAAGTAGAAAATGGAAATAAAATGTCAAAGTGCTTCTACCACTCAAAATTGCTCTTATAACTATAAAATGATTTTTAAAAGAAAATATTAAAGTTAAACTCCCCTAATTTTTTTGCTCGTTTTTGCTTATCTAAAATAACATTCTACACAAATCCCCAAAGATTAGTCATAACGTAACAAGACTGATTAAGACTGATGGGGATGGGGAAGGAGGCTATAGAAAACCAAAAAGATAAATCATACCATGAACTCTAAGTACACACTTTGACTCTAAGCAGCAATGTATTAAAGGCTGGCCAGTTATACTTCCAGCAACTATACTGACTAGAATGAAGTCCTAGTGTAAACCATCAATTAACCAATCAATCAATAACTTTTGTTGAGTAAAAGTCTAAATTTTGTGTTTAAACAAGTCTTTAATTCAAGCAAGACTTTAACAAGTTAAAAGGAGCTTATGGGTAGGAAGTAATGTTATGATGTATGGGCATAAAGGGTTTTAATGGGATAGGGAAAATATCTATAATAATACTTAAATGGCTGCCCAATCACCTACAAGACTGATGTAAACATGGAAAAGGTCAAAAACTTGGGTCACTCAAACAGATGATTAATGGAGAGGATGAGGTTGAAGGTTAAATGTAGATAAGTGGTCTTACTCTCAATAAAAATGTGAACATAAGGCGAGTTTCTACAAAGATGGACAAGACTCATTCATGAAACAGCAAAAGCTGGACATTTGTTCTCATCTTTGAAGAGTATGAAAAATTCCTATTTTAAAGGAAAATAGTAACTCACAGGAAATACCAACCCAACATAAAATCAGAAACAATAGTCTAAAGTAATAAAAATCAAACATCTGCACTATCAAATTATGAATGAAATTCACTTGTAAAGATCACACTGATTTTGTTTCATCCACAGTGTCAACGTTGTGATGCATTTCAATTGTGTGACACAGGCAGAGTGACTGTGGATCAAAAGTGGTTTCTGGTATACCCATACTCTCTCGGGTATACCTGCACTCCCCTTTCTTAAGTGTGTTTAAAAAAAAAAAGTGGTTTCTTCAATTTGCCAATGCTCTAGCTCTCCATGTGCTTTCTAGGAAACAAGTGTTGACCCACCTTATTTGTCAAACCTAGCTCCAAAGGACTTTTGACTCCCCCCAAACCAATGTAGCTCAAGAGATGATATCTGCCACTAGTGAGTATGTATAGTGAAAACAGCATCCCAAGTCCCAACAGCAATTCCTAAAAGAAGTTTATTAAAAAAACACACACATACCTGTAAAATAAGTACATATCCTCCAAGATGACTAATTTTAAAAAGACAGTATTGGCTTTGATGTAAACTACTAGTGAATATGTTAGAAAAATCTCACTGTAACCAAGTGAAATGAATGCCAGTATAGTTTGCAGAGATTCAAAGAAAATATAAGAAAACCTACTGTTGCCATTAAAAAGAATCATATATTAAATATACTCACACAATAGCTCTTCAGTCTGATAAAATCTACAGTCATAGGAATGGATCTATCACTATTTCTATTCAGTGCTTTGATGTAATCCAGCAGGTCAGCAAAGAATTTATAGCCCCCCTTGAGCACACAGAGGGCTACAATGTGATGGCCTCCCATCTCCTTCATCACATCTCGAGCAAGACGTTCAGTCCTACAGAAATAAAATCGGGAATTTAATAGAAAGTTTCATACATTAAACTTTATAACAAACACCTCTTAGTCATTAAACTTCCACACCAGCCTGGAAATTAGCCAGGCATGGTAGTATGTACTTGCAGTCCCAGCTACTCGAGAGGTGAGGTGGGAAAATCACTTTATTGCAGGATGTTGAGGCTGGAGTGAACTGTGATTGTGCCACTGCATTCTAGCCTGGACAACAAAGCAAGACCTTGTCTCAAAAAAATGCATTAAAAATTTTACAAAATCTTCCAAGTAACACATCCTTTGCCCCCATGTTTCATAAGGTAAAAAATTTGATACCTTCAAAAAAACCAAGCATAACACTATCATAATTTTTTTTAATGCAAATAAAAACAAGATATCATTTTCACCCATTAGACTGGCAGGTTCTGATTAAATGAAATTTCTTGGATAATATACAATATTAAAAGAGACTGTAGAAACCGGGCCAGTGGCTCACGCCTATAATCCCAGCACTTTGGGAGGCTGAGGTGGGCCAGATCACTTGAACCCAGGAGTTCAAGACCAGCCTGGGTAACAAGGCGAACCCTATTTCTACAAAATAAAAATAGTAGCTGGCAGTGGTGGCGCACACCTATAGTCCCAGCTACTCAGGAGGCTGAGGTGGGAGGATCGCTTGAACCCAGGAGGTTGGGACTGCAGTGAGCTGTGATCATTCTGCTACACTCCAGCCTGGGCAACAGAGACCTTGTCTTTAAAAAAAAAAAAAAAAAAAAAAGAGACAAATTGTGAGGAAAAAGGCACTCTCATATAACATCAGGAGTATAAAATAATTCAGTTTCTTAGAGGATAATTTGGCAATACCGAAATATTCAATAAACTCTTTCCCCCTGACCAGAATTTCCACTTGAATAAAGCTGAACAAATACCAAACATGTAAAAGAATGTTTCTTCTAGTACAGTTTGTAAGAACAAGATAGTGTCTATCAATAGTGAACTGGTTAAATCAGTTATGGTATCTCCATAAGATGGAATGCTATGCAACCTTTAAAATATATTAGATAGCTCTAGATGCACTGATATTAAAAGTGTCCAATAACATTTAAAACTATACTCATATGTTAAAATATAAATATATATATGCATAGTTAGAATATTTTGTAACACAAATATTTTGATATTATAATTTTAAAATAAAAACACAGAATAGCCACACATACAAGGCAAGCATTCAATACCAGGTAAGGTTTTTCACTGTAATTGACTTAACGGAAAATTTTCAAGCTAGATGTGCATAATAATAAAAATCTGACTTTGCCTTCATGTGATTCAGCCCCAGCCCATTATCCTGTTTAGAACTGAGAAATGCAAGACTCTGGCTAGAGTTCCTTCTTCCATCTCCCTTCAATGTTTACTTTGTTCTGGTCCCTACAGAGTCCCACTATACCACAACTGATACTAAGTAATTAGTAAGGCCCTCCTCTCTTTTTTAAATAAAGAATATTTTAACAATAGAAAGCATCTATTATTTAATAAGTTGGCCTAGTTTATGTTCAAATAGCAAGTACTCAGTTGCTGACATTTGAAATTAACATAAGAAAAAGTAAAAAACCTCATTTTAAGATCTTACTTACCTGTCCATAATTAGTCCATGAGGAATAAACACCCTTTCCAAATCCTCAGCATAATGATTAGGTATGCAGAATAAATCAAGGTCATAACCTGGTTCATCATCACTAATCTGAAAAAGAAATATAGCTGTTTCAATAAGAGCATTATGGGATACAAACATTTGATTGGATTTAGATGTTAAAAAATAACCTTAGTCTATCAGAGAAATTTGAGTATAAGATGATATTAGTAACTGTTAACTTTGTAGGTATTATAATGAATTATATAAGAAAACAACAGGCCAGGCGTGTTGGTTCACACCTGTAATCCCAGCACTTTGGGAGGCTGAGGCAGGCAGACTGCCTGAGCTCAGGAGTTCGAGACCAGCCTTGGCAACATGGCAAAATCCCATCTTTACTAAAAATACAAAAAACTTAGCCGGGTGTGGTGACACATGCCTGTAGTACCAGCTACTTGGGAGGCTGAGGCAGGAGAATCACTTGCACCTGGGAGATGAAGGTTGCAGTGAGCCAAGAATAATGCACCACTTCACTCCAGCCTGGGAAACAGAGCAAGACTCTGTCTCAAAAACAAACAAACAAACAAACAAACAAAAAACAGGCCGGGCGCAGTGGCTCAGGTCTGTAATCCCAGCACTTTGGGAGGCCGAGGCGGGCAGATCACCTGAGGTCAGGAGTTTGAGACCAGCCTGGCCAACATGGTGAACACCCCCGTCTCTACTAAAAATACAAAAATTAGCCGGGCATGGTGGCAGGCGCCTGTAATCTCAGCTACTTGGGAGGCTGAGGCAGGAGAATCTCTGGTACCCGGGAGGCAGAGGTTGCAGTGAGCTGAGATCACGCCATTGCACTCCAGCCTGGGGGACAAGAGTGAGATTTCGTCTCAAAAAAAAAAAAAAAAAGAAAAAATCAAAAACCCACCACTTAACTATATGTCTTAGTCATCTTAGTCAAGAATATAGAAGTCAAGTGATATGATACGGAATTTCCTTTAGGTCACAAAGAGAAAAAGAAAAATTTTAAAGAGCTAAGACAAATGCAGCAAAATCTTAATATTTAATAATATTCTAAACATGGGTGATGATATATCGGTATTCATTACACTATTCTCTCCACTTTTGAGTATGTTTGAAAATTTAGTAAAACAAATTTTAACACACTGCAGTCTAACAAGATAAAATATCACACAGAACAGGGAAAAACTGGCATGGTGTGGTGGCTCACACTTGTAATCCCAGTGCTTTGGGTGGCTGAGACAGGAGAGTTGCTTGAGGCCAGGAGTTCGAGACCAACATGGGGAAAGTAGCAAGACTCCATCCCTACAAAAAACTTTTTAAAAATTTGCCAGGCATGGTGGTGCACACCTGTAGTCCCAGCTACTCGGGAGGCTGAGGCAGAAGGAATCACTTGAGCCCAGGAGTTTGAGAATGCAGTGAGCTATGATCACACCACTGTACTCCAGCATGGGCAACAAAGACCCTATCTCAAAAAACAAAACAAAACAAAACAAGAAAAACTGCTGGCTGATGCAGTGGCTCATGCCTGTAATCCCAGTATTTTGGGAGACCCAGGTAGGTGGATCATCTGAGGTCAGGAGTTAGAGACCAGCCTGGCCAACATGGTGAAACCCCATCTCTACTAAAAATACAAAAACTAGCCAGGCATGTGGCACGCGCCTGGGGAGGCTGAAGCAGGAGGATCACTTGAGCCCAGGAGGTGGAGGTTGCAGTGAGCTGAGATCACACCACTGCACTCCAGCCTGGGTGACACAGCAATACCCTACCTGGAAAAAGAAAAGAAAAACTGCTGTCCCCCCTACCCCAATCCCAAATCCAAACAGCCTCTCTCATCTCACAGTAGGGGGGGAAAATCACCCAAAAAAGCTAAGTGATCATTTGAAAACCCAAACTCTTAGAAGTCTAAGATTGTTACAGTCAACTAATGAAGTGCCATCATAAAAGATACTCTAATATTGTTTAAGTAGAACCACATATTGGTTGTCTTGGTATGTCTAGCCCCTGGCATACAAAATATTTAGTAACACTGATATGGTACCTGTGATGTGAAAATGTACTATGATTACAGCTTTATAAATACTATATATGTACCTATATACAGAAAAAAATACAACAAAATCATAAAAGCAATTATCTTTGAAAGAGGAGTTACAGCAATTTTATTTACTTCTTTATTACTTTGCTATATATTCTAAATTTTCTTCAATGAATATATACTACTTTTTAAAAAAAATTCAATGGTCTTTCTTATAAATTATCTTTGGCAGCATGTATTTTTATATATAGATATAAAATGTATGGGAAATTAACGGATACATTAAATTAAAGCAAAATATACAAACAAAAAATCAGAATACAAAGATAAAAAGATTGGGAAGGGAGGGAGGGAAAAAGGAGGAAGGGTGGGTAGGTATAGAGAAATATACCAAATAATGGTAAGAAGTGGGGTCTTGACACTTTCTACACTTTTTAAAAATTCTTTAATTAAAAAAATCTTTTTTTTTTTTTTTTTTTTAAGAGACGAAGTCTCCCTATGTTGCCCAGGCTGGTCTCGAATTCCTGGGATCAAGCGATCCTCCTGCCCCAGCCTCCCAAGGTGCTTGGATTACAGGTGTGAGCCACCACGCCTGGTCACTTTCTACACTTTAATATTTGTTTTTTTTTTTCATTTTCAATGTCATTTTTATTAATTTATAATGCCCATTCACCATTATATTCAAAGTCTATTTGAAGAAATAAACCAGAATGAATGAAATACTCTAGCTCACGTGATATTCAATACTAAATTACCTTTCAAATCACATTCAAGAAGCTGATGATATAAGCTTTGGCAATTTCCAAGAAATACTGGTCAAACCATAATTAAATCTCAACATACCAGTTAGTACCAATTGAGCATCTCCTTTTACAACCTAAGCATTGTATTAGGTGCTTAAGTACAAGCAGCTTGACTTTTAATACATTTAAAAATACATATTTAAGACTTAAAATCTTATTTATGGAATTCAGTTATATTTTGAGGTTTCCAGCGCTGAGAAATCTGAGGTTTGTGTTGTCTTTCAGTCCCCAAAGCTCAGTTCTGAGTTCTCAGACTTTGGTGGAACTTCATGTATTGCCAGGTTGGCCCATAATACCTGTGGGACAACTTCAGCCCCTGTGCACATGGCCAGGAGGCTAGCTTCAAACATTTTTAGGTGGGTGGACCAGGACATGCCCCTGGTCATGGCCAGGTGGGGGCGTAGTGCTACACAGCGGGCAGAAGTTAATACTGATTTGTTTTTAAACAAACATGTACTACTTTCATAAGCAGAAAAAATTTCTATTCTTGGGGGAAAAGATTATGCCAGATCCTCTAGGATTAAATGCTGATGCATCTGCTAAACCTTCACATTATATCAGAACATATTTACTATAGAAAGAATGAAAATGGGACATTTGTGTGTCACCTATATGAACATTCCAAAAATATTTTACAACAAGTAAGTATTTTATAAATTTTATGAACTGGCCAGGCGCGGTGGCTCACGCCTGTAATCCCAGCACTTTGGGAGGCCGAGGTGGGTGGATCATGAGGTCAGGAGATCAAGACCATCCTGGCCAACACGGTGAAACCCCATCTCTACTAAAAATACAAAAAATCAGCCAGGCGTGGTGGCAGGCGCCTGTAGTCCCAGCTACTTGGGAGGTTGAGGCAGGAGAATGGCATGAACCTGGGAGGCAGAGCTTGCAGTGAGCCGAGATCGCGCCACTGCACTCCAGCCTGGGCGACAGAGCGAGACTCTGTCTCAAAAAATAATAAAATAAAATAAAATAAAAAAATTTTATGAACTGAAATTTAGTTCAAGTTTTGGGAAAATAACACACTTTGCTAGATATTACAAAAATGATACAATATGTATTCATTTCAGGCTCATCAGAATATATCTGTTATCACTTGACAAGAATGAAAATGCACCATTTTGTAGTGCTTTAAAATCAGAAAGATCCAGAGTACTAAAAATGACTTCTTCCTTGAAGCTTACTCACCAACTTCCTCCCAGTTACTCACTGCTTCTGCCACGAGCACAAACTAGGACCCAGCCAGAACTCCTTGAAATATACACTTGTAACGACTACGGCATCTATCAAAATGGTTCAGTGCCTGGCTACAGGTTCTGCAGATGGACTAAGAATTTCAAAAGTCTTGTTTGTTTCAAATGAAGTCAATGTAAATTCTGCCCAGAGTTCATCCCAGATATGCAGTCTACGAATACAGACCGATCAGCAGAGATGTATTCTAAAATAGGAATTTTATCTCTGTCAATATAACAAATTGATTTCCAATCAAAACAGATTTACACACCACATTTATGTCAATAAGTTGTTTTGTTTGTTTTATTGCAACCTGGATTTTTTTTTTGAAAGATTTATTTATGGTTTACTTTAAGCATAAAAAAATTGCCAATACAACTTTCCCAAAAGGCATAAACAAAAATTCATAAAACTTGCATCACTTGAGATACTTTAGGTATGAATTCACAACTTCATATATATATATATTTGGGTATATTGAGGGGGTTCTAATTTAAGAAATGCATAATTGGCTATAGACAGAGAGTTGTCAGAACTTGGCAATGGGTACATGCAGGTTCATTATACTATGTCTACTTGTAGCTGTTCAAAACGTATCATAATACAAGGCTGGGCGAGGTGGCTCATGCCTGTAATCCCAGCATTTTGGGAGGCTAAGGCAGGAGGATTGCTTGAGGTCAGGAGTTCCAGACCAGTCTGGGCAACATAGCAAGACCCTGTCTCTAAAAAGAAAAAAAAAATTTTTACAAAATAAAAACAAAATGTATCATCAGACGAAATTAAATAAGAGGCAATTCATTAAAATGACAACTTTTCCCAGCTTGACATTTAACAAAAAGTCTAAGTCCTCTTAATTCATATTTAATGATCAAATATCAAATACTAATTCTTTTTTTTTTTTTTTTTTTTGAGACAGAGTCGCGCTCTGTCGCCCAGGCTAGAGTGCAGTGGCGCGATCTTGGCTCACTGCAAGCTCCGCCTCCTGGGTTCACGCCATTCTCTGGGACTACAGGCGCTCGCCACCACGCCTGGCTACTTTTTTTGTATTTTTTTAGTAAAGACGGGGTTTCACCATGTTAACCAGGATGGTCTCAATCTCCTGACCTCATAATCCACCCGCCTCGGCCTCCCAAAGTGCTGGGATTACAGGCGTGAGCCACCGCGCCTGGCCATCAAATACCAATTCTTAAATGGTAAGGACCCACTATTCAGAACCTATATCCTTATCACCAACATGCAAATATTTATTGAATACTTAGTATGTCATGCATAAAGAGAAAGTTAGATAAATTTGATACAGCTACCCTCATAGAACTTACAGTGCAGTAGATGGCATGACATGTACATGAGTAACTGAACAGTGTTAAACTGCTATTTTAAAAAAAGACAGCTGAGTGCTGTGGCTCATGCCTGTAATCCCAGCACTTTGGGAGGCCAAGGCGAGTTGATTGCTTGAGGTCAAAAGTTCGAGACCAGCCTGACCAACATGGTAAAACTCCGTCTCTACCAAAAATACAAAAAAAAAATTAGCCAGGCATGGTGGCGCAGGCCTGTAATCCCAGCTACTAGGGAGGCTGAGACAGGAGAATTGCTTGAATCCAGCAGGCAGAAGCTGCAGTGAGCCGAGATCACACCACTACACTTCAGCCTGAGTGACAGAGCGAGATGCTGTCTTAAAAAAAGAAAAAAAGATACAGGTAAAGTGTTATGGTAGTTTAAGAGAGAACTCAAACTCTGACTCAGAAGCCTCACTTGCATGTGGACCACTGATATGAAATAATATAAATAGGTATAATAAACAGGAACTTCAGTTTTAATCGTCCCAAACACCAAAACTTCCTATTAAACAGGTCCAATAAACTCACTCTCTATAAGAGCTAGACATAAATTTACTTGGTGGCCTATAATCTTATTAGCCCTTACTTGTCCCATCTGATATTAATTAACCCCATCTAATATGGATTAGTTAACAATGCAGTGGCTGCTTTGACAGGAACAGTTGGAAAGAGTTGGGGATTGCAACATACTCAATTATACAAAAATGCATTCAGCATCTACCTTGATTAAGGCACTGTGCAACAGAATTTGCAGGAGGGCACAAGGATGATTATAAATTTACAACCCTTTAAGAGCTTATAGCTGGGCGTGGTGGCTTGTGCCTGTAAATCCCAGCACTTTGGGAGGCTAAGGCAGGTGGATCACCTGAGACCAGAAGTTCGAGACCAGGCTGGCCAACATGGCGAAACTCTGTCTCTACAAAAAATACAAAAATTAGCTGGGTGTGGTGGCACGCGTCTATAGTCCCAGTTACTTGGGAGGCTGAGGCAGGAGAATCGCTTAAACCTGGGAGGTGGAGGTTGCAGTGAGCCGAGATTGTGCCACTGCACTCCACTCCAGCCTAGGGGACAGAGCGAGACTCCATCTCAAAAAAAAAAAAAAAAAAAAAAAAAAGCTTATAATCTAGTGGTAAAGGCATATATACATAGAACTAACTGTATAGCATAATAAAGCTCATCATCTGTACCAAAATCTAATTCGACAAGCCCACAAACTTGTGATTTACCAAACACAGTTATATATACACAAAAAGTAAACCTAGAACCCAAAGTTACCCAGCACCAATGATTCTCTCCATAAGCAATATCAAGTTTAAAGCAGTGATTACATTCTACTGCCTAGATTGTAAACTGAGTAAAGGACACCAGCACCTCTCTGCCACTGAACTAGCACAGCCTTCTAAACCAACAAGGCAACGGCAGTGCCCAACTTTCTGTATGAATATAAGTCACATCTGTTTTTTATTTGTGACTTGGTGTTGCATGTGGTCATGATTATCAACACTTTCTGAAAGAACTATTACCTGTTCAGGCTGCCATAACAAAATACCATAGACTGAGTGACTTAACAGAAACTTATTTCTCACAGTTTTGGAGGCTGGGAAGTCCAAAATTAAGGTACCTGCAAGGTAAGTTTCAATCTGAGGCCTCTTCTTTGGCTTGTAGGTCTTCCAACTGTGTGCTCACACCACCTCTTCTAGTAAGCTCTCTGGTGCCTCTTCTTTTTTTTTTTTTTGAGACAGAGTCTCGCTCTGTCACCCAGGCTGGAGTGCAGTAGCACAATCTAGGCTCATTGCAACCTCCACCTCCCAGGTTCAAGTGATTCTCGTGCCTCACCCTCCTGAGTACCTTGGATTACAGAAGCCCGCTACCACACCCAGCTAATTTTTATATTTTTAGTAGAGACAGGGTTTCACTATGTTGGCCAGGCTGGTCTCAAACTCATGACCTCGTGATCCACCCACCTTGGCCTCCCAAAGTGCTGGGATTACAGGTGTGAGCCATCACGCCCGGTCTGGTGTCTTCTCTTATAAGGGCATTAACCCAATCAGACCTGGGCCTGACCCTCCTGACTTCTAACTGTAATTACCTTCCAAAGGCCCCATCTCCAAATACCATCACACTGGGGGATTAGGACTTCAAAAAAGGTATGGGGGGTGGGGGAGGACATAAATGCTCAGTCCATAACAAGCACCCAACATAAAAACGGCTAGAACAGATCACAAAAAAAGGTCCTGTATGGCTTTGGGGAAGGGCTCAACCCCAAAATATTTGAGAGCTCTGGAGGGGCCTAGAAGTGGTAAGCAAATGAAAATGTGGTTACTCTCCAGATCTGCCTTTCTCAATTATGGCCATTTCTGGCTGAACTAGAAATCAAAGGACAGGTTATTAATTACTAGCTCTAAGTTGCTTACCATTTGCCGAGACAGTTCAGAAATCTGACTGCATCTCCTCAGAGATCTGGAACACAGTTCTCAAATTCTAACTTACTTGTGATATACTTGTGAATGATAAAAATCGCTACAGGTACTTTTATTAATATGAAAGAGTATTGAGAAATTACCTTTCATTCTAACTTTTATCTAGAATGAAAATCAATAGTTTTGCTATAATCAATTACTGAAATAATTTTACTTTCCAGTAAAACTAGCATTACAAATTTTTTTTAATTTTTAAAACTTCGTAATTTTTTGCCAGACTGACCCATGTAAGCATTCAAATTCTTAATAATTATGCATGTCACATCTGTAATAATGGCCTTCACGTAAACATTTTTGTGGTTTACACATAAAATTTCTAATTACAAAGCTATATTATCTAAAATTACAGTAAGCAAAAAAATTAATCCAAGCTAAGACAATACTTGCAATATCAATTCATCATCTGTGACAAGGATTGCTTACGTCTCTTTGTGGTTAAAAAGAAAAAAAAAAAAAAAAGACATGTTGGCCGGATGTGGTGGCTCACACCTGTAATCCCAGCACTTTGGGAGGCTGAGGTGGGCAGATCACCCCTGGCCTGCCCAACATGGCGAAACCCTGTCTTTACTAAAAATACAAAAATTAGCTGGGCGTGGTGGTGGGCGCCTTTAATTCCAGCTACTCAGGATGCTGAGGCAGGAGAACTGCTAGAACCCGGGAGGCAGAGATTGCAGTGAGCTGAGATTGCACCACTGCACTACAGTCTGCAACAAAAGTGAAACTCCACCTCCAAAGAGGCATAGGGGCTGTCAGAGATGGAGGCTTACAAAAAAAAAAAAAAAAAAAAAAAAGACAATGTTCATGGGTCCAAACAAAAGTTAATGGAAGTGAGTCTAAAAACGAGCTATGTGGGCTGGGCGCGGTGGCTCACATCTGTAATCCCAGCACTTTGGGAGGCCAAAGCAGGCAGATGACGAGGTCAGGAGATGGAGACTATCCTGGCCAATACGGTGAAACCCCGTCTCTACAAAAATTAGCTGGGCGTGGTGGCACATGCCTGTAATTCCGACTACTCGGGAGGCTGAGGCAGGAGAATCACTTGAACCAGGGAGTCGGTGACTGGAGTGAGCCAACTGTACTCCTGCCTGGCGACAGAGCGAGACTCCGTCTCAAAAAAAAAAAGATAAAAATGAGCTATGTGAATTAAAAGAGGTACAACAATAGATAAACCACATTTTATTTTATTCCTAGTAATCAATAACATTTCCAAACTTGTGGAATGGGCAGAAATTGCTAGTTGGCATATTTTTACCTTTTATATTCAGATACATTAAAATTCTAAAAAAAAAAAACCCTCAAAGCAGATGACCTGCCATCTCCTTGGATAATTTGTGTTAACTCAGGATAACAAAAAACCAAAATTATGAGTTGCTGATGCAATATGCCTAAATGTAAAAACAATTTAAGCTAATAGTAGATTCATCTTCCAATTTCATATCAGTCTTACAAATAAACTACATATATAACTTGCTTGCCTTCCCTTCTGAGGGATAAAGCTGTTATAAGAATTAAAATCAGCATTATTGACTACTCAATCAAGAGAGGGAAAAATTATTACCCATTCTAGGGACATGGGCTCATAACTACTATATGTGTAAGGACATGAATTTACTCAATATTATAATTTTTCCTTTTATTAGTGTGTACAGTAGAAGAATAGACATGCTCACTCTGGACAAAAAAAAAATTATACGTATCAGTTATCAGAAGCACAATGCTGAAGACAGTAGTTCCCTAACAATCTGAAGTATGTTATTGAATCAGAAGTAAATTATCTCAGTAGTAGTGAATTATTGTAAATTTAGTAATTTGGCAGCCACTGGGCAGGAAAATAAGAATTGAGGCTCAATATTGATATTACTGGTGGTGATGGACACATAAATTTTATCAAATCTACACAATATAAAATTACAGAAAGGTAGAAGAATATACTAGTACATCTTCAACATATCTTCACTACAGGGGAGTAAAATGACATGGATTAGTTACTATCTAATGAACTGCAGAAAACTAAAACAAAACTCCAAGGCACCTCTTCTCTGCTGATCTGGTTAGTCCTTTTCCTACCTTTTGCAATACCCAGATATAAACATTGGATAGAAAACAAAGTAGACCTGTAGTATGCAGGTCACAGTGCTAAATTCACAGAAAGAAACCTCTGAACTGAACTGCTCTATTTCTTGGTGGTCACAAAGAATAATTCTGGTTTACACCTACTACTGATGCCAATCTACACCCTATTGATAACAGTGTGGCCAAGGACAAAAAAAAAAAGTGCTCCGTTTTACCAATTCTGTAAAAAATTATTGGCAGGGTAAGCTCGGCTAGGGCGGAATTACATTTCTAGGACTACCATCCCTGAAATTTAGAAGATATTATATCCACATAAAGTATATTTTACATTAATTTGCAAAAATCTAGAAGCTTTTTCTTAGCTCAAGTGTGTCCAAGTTTACCCTGGCAGTTTAAAATGATAGTTACAAGCAGCATGGGTTGTATCAGACACATTTGAGGGCCAATTTCATGTAAGTGATATTGGGCAAGTTACTTCATCTATCTGTGCCTCCAAGGTCATACTAGTGTTTATTTACCTAAAGGGTACCTGTTATGTAACTTTAGGGTGTTTACATTAGATAATGCCTGCAAAATATTCACTTCAACGCCTAAAACATAGTTAAGTATTCAATAAATATCTACTATTGTCATCACTAACTTAAAAGTTTAGAGATTGTAAGAGCAGAATCTGGGGTGAGACAAACTTAGGTTCAAATCCTAGTATTGTTAGGTAATCTTGGGCAAGTTACTTAACCTCTCTGATTTGCATAATTAAAAAAATTAGTTAATATACATAATAGGGCTTAGAAGAGTATCTAGCACATAACACCATTTAAGCATTTGTTATTGCTAACATGCAAACAATTTAAGGGAAGGAAATTTTTTAAAAAGGAAGAGGGATTTGCAAACTAAAAACAATGAGTATCTTATGTTCAAAGAAAACTAACAAACAGCCAGCTCTAGCAATAATTAAATTCACTGTATACTGGGGCAGGCATCACACTCCAAAGCTAAAAGCATCTACCTAGGCCCGGCATGGTGGCTCATGCCTGTAATCCCAGCACTTTGGGAAGCAGAGGCAGGCAGATAGCTTGAAATCAGGAGTTTGAGACCAGCCTGGACAACATGGCAAAACACCATCTCTACAAAAAATACAAATATTAGGCCGGGCGCGGTGGCTCACACCTGTAATCCCAGCACTTTGGGAGGCCGAGGCAGGTGGATCACCTGAGATTAGGAGTTCGAGACTAGCCTGGCCAACATGGTGAAACCTCGTCTCTATTAAAAATACAAAAAATTAGCCAGTCATGGTGGCGGGCACCTGTAATCCCAGCTACTCAGGAGGATGAGGCAGGAGAATCGCTTGAACCCGGGAGGCAGAGGTTGCAGTGAGCCGAGATCAAGCCACTGCACTCCAGCCTGGGCAACAAGAGC
>NW_012107130.1:1254018-1257842 GCF_000951045.1 Mandrillus leucophaeus | reverse complement strand
GCCAGAATGGTCTTGATCTCCTGACCTCAGGTGATCTGCCTGCCTCAGCCTCCCAAAGTGCTGGGATTACAGACATGAGCCACCGTGCCTGGCCTCCATAAACTTTACTTTTATTCCATAAATGGGGTGTAAAATTGAACCATAATTGGAATTAACTAACATGATGGTTAATTTTTTTCTTTTCTTTTTTTTTTGAGACAAAGTCTCACCCTGTCACCCAGGCTGGAGTGCAATGGCGCGATCTTGGTTCACTGCCACCTCCACCTCCCGAGTCCAAGCAATTCTCCTGCCTCAGCCTCCTGAGTAGCTGGAATTACAGGTGCGTGCCACCACGTCGGGCTAATTTTTGTATTTTCAGTAGAGATGGGGTTTCACCGTGTTGGCCAGGCTGGTCTTGAACTCCTGACCTCGTGATCTGCCTGCCTCGGCCTCCCAAAGTGCTGGGATTATAGGCGTGAGACACCACGCCTGGCCGTGATGGTTAATTTTATGTGTCAACTTGGCCCATATATTTGGTCAAACATTCTTCTGGATGTTTCTGTGAAGGTGTTTTTTGTATGAGATTAATATTTAAATCGGTGGATTTTGAGTAAAGCATATTACCCTCCATAATGTGAGTGGGCCTCATCAGCTAAAGGTTTTAATAGAACAAACACTGACCTCCCCTGATCAAGAATGCTCCCCTGATCAAGAAGGCATTCTCCAGCACATTGCCTTTGGATTGGAACTGTAACTCCTCCCTGAGTCTTCAGACCGCAGGCCTACACCATCAGATTTTGGACTCAGCAAGCCTCCACAATTGCGTGAGCCAATTCCTTAAAATAAATGAATCTCTCCCAACCCCACATATAGACATACAGATAGATCAAGATAGATCTAGGTACATCCTGTTGCTTCTGTTTTTGTGGAGAACCCCGACTAATACAACTGATTTTCTATTGGAACCATCTAAAGATAGTGAAGTTCTGCTAATAGAGCTACTCATTACAAGTAGTGCTTCACTTTTCGTCATGTACAAGGCAACATAAAATGGAAAATGAGCCAATGAATTTTGATCTAAATAAGTCATTTGATCTAAACAAAAGTTCTTCACAGAGCAGTATGTAAATACATCTCTGCGGCTGTACCTCGTCAAATCATCTTTGGCCACAGTCTTAAAATAACTACAAACTGGCCTGGCGTGGTGGTTCACGCCTGTAATCCCAGCACTTTGGGAGGCCAAGGCGGGTGAATCACGAGGTCAGGAGTTTGAGACCAGCCTGGCCAACATGGTGAAACCCTGTCTCTACTAAAAATACAAAAATTAGCTGGGCGAGGAGGCGGGCGCCTGTAATCCCAGCTACTCGGACGGATGAGGCAGGAGAATCACTTGAACCCGGTAGGCGGAGGTCGCAGTGAGCCGAGATCGCACCACTGCACTTCAGCCTCGGCGACAGAATGAGACTCCGTCTCAAAAATAAACAAAAATAAAAATAAATTTAAAATAAATAAAAATTAAAAATAAAATGAGCATATTAACAATACATAAACAGGATCATTTTGAGTATTAGAGGAATATAGGTATGCGTGTGTGTATGTATATGTATGCACTTAGGACAGTACACAGTCAGCAAATTGGAACTACTGCTACTACTACTGATCTTTATTTTTGCCTACACAATTTCCTATATTGAATCTGAAAACAAAAATATGTTCCCCTGCTAATTAATTCTCAGATAGGTCAGGTAAGCAAGCAACAGTTGCTCCAGCAACACCATTTCTTATATACTCAACCCTATAGCTCCAGCATCCACCACAGTGCCCAGCACATAGTCGGTGGCCTCCCTCTTATTAAGGACGCTGAGGGGGATGTGATGGCAGGAGATTTGTAAAACTAGGTAAGTCATCGAGCTTCTCTGGACCTCAGTCTCTTCATCTAAAAAATGAGAATAATAAGCCTTGGTAACATGGTGAGACTCAGTCTCTACAAAAATGAAAAATTAGCTGGGCCTGGTGGCCATGTGCCTGTAGCCCCAGCTACTCGGGAGGCTGAGGTGGGAGGATGGCTTGAGCCCAGAAGGTCGAGGCTGCAGTGAGCCAAGATCGTGCCACTGCACTCCAGCCTGGGCAACAAGAGCGAAACTCCATCTCAAAAAAATAAAAATAAAAATAAATAAATAAATAAAATAAAATACAAATATTAACCAGGGATGGTGGTGCACACCTGTAGTCCCAGCTTCTCGGGAGGCTGAAGTGGGAGAATCCCCTGAGCCTGGGGAGAATCACCTGAGCCCGGGAAGTCAAGGCTACAGTGAGCAGTGATTGTGCCACTGCACTCCATCCTGGGTGACAGAGTGAGACCCTGTCTCAAAAAAAGGAAATTGGCAGAATGAAGTAAGTTGATGTTTAGAGACGAAAAATCAACATTTTTTCCTCAGCAACTGAATAAAAACAACAGCCACTACCATTTTTTTGAGTACCTATTATTAGCCTAGTTTTTAACTGGTATTACTCCAGAGAGAGCTAGGTTCGAGTCAGGCTCCTTCTCTTAATAACTATATGACCTACAGTATGTCTGTTAGCCTGAGGCTTCAAAGGTTCCTCATCTGTAAAATGGTAATAATCATACCATTGCTACAGGACTGTTTTGAAGACTAATTAGGACTACGTATGTAAACATGACGATGGCTATTATTACTATTCCCAGCCAGGGACCATGCAAGGGTTGTTCATTCACATAGACTGTCTTATAACCCTCTCAATAACTCCAGGAGGTAACCAGCACCTCAGATATACATCAAATGACTTAGGCCCAGAGAGGTGAAGTAAGTTGCCCACAGCCACACAACTAGTAAATAGCCCAAACAAGCTGGATTCCCAGTCAGACTCCGTTAATAGCACTGCTCTTTACCTTAAGTCATTACAATGCCTAATATGAAATAGAATCGCTTCTTAGGGCTCAAGTGGTTAATCATTTAATGTATTCATTCAACATACCATCATCGAGGACCTCTTACAAGCCAAGTACTAGAGTTACAGCGGTGATTTCTGCCCTTAAAAAGTTTTAGTAGGAGAAACAATCAACAGGTAACCAGGTCATTGCCAAAACAACAAAAATAATCGTAATAAAGCAGGTTAAAGCATTTAACTGGCAGGGGTTTTGACTACTTTAGCAAGCATGATCAGAACGGTTGGGGAGGGAGGCCAGCAGCTTGGCCGGTTCAACAAACAAGAATAAACCAGTGAGGGTGGAGCCAAGATACCAGAGGCTGATTACGGTTAAGAATGTTCTTGAAGGTAAGGACCAGATTCTCATTTTCTATATCCTGGGGCAATGTTCAGTCTGGAATCCGTGAATTTCGGCTTGAAATGACCTAATGCCCTTTCCCTAGTTCCTTCGTGTGTCACATACGCATGGTTACCGCTACCAGAGCTGTAGTGGGGCTTCAATGAGGCCATGCGCATCTCCATAAAAATGAACTAGTGTGTGCAAAACTAAAGGCAAAGCCCGGTCCCCACGCGCCCTCCCAGGTGGTCGCTTTCCGTGCCGAGGCCCCTCCAGAGGCGCCCCCGAGAACCTCACCACCGCACCCCAAACTTCCAGGGAAGGGCCTCTCCCGAGAAAGCCCCCACGCCCCCACCCCGCGCCATCATTCCCGAATGTGCCCTCGGCCCCTCCCCGCAGCACGCTCGCAGGCGGCACATGTCAACCAAAACGCCATTTCCACCTTCTCTACCCACACGCAGCCCTCTTTTCCCAGGGCTCCCCCGAGGAGGGACCCACCCCAAACCCCGCCATTCCGTCCTCCCTACCGCCCTCGCGTGACGTGAAGCCGAACCCGGGA
>NW_012107130.1:1246551-1252599 GCF_000951045.1 Mandrillus leucophaeus | reverse complement strand
CTGGGAGGCAGAGGTTGCAGTGAGCTGGGATCGTGCCACTGCAGTCCAGCCTGGGTGACAGTAGGAGACTCTGTCTCAAAAAACAAAACAAACAATAACAACAAAAAACAACGAACTACAAACCTTTGAGGTAGATGCTGATGCTTTCTCTGCAGATTTATGTCTTCTGATTTTCATGTGGTCAGTGACATCATTGTGCCCTGTGAGTGGTTGATAAATGCGGACAAATGATTTATGCATGTTATACATTTATCATCAATTTTCTTGAGAAACAGATTCAGTATTTACTTTTTCATTAATTACGCACTTTAGTTTTCGAACTTATATGCTGGAGAAATTGATTGCAAAATTTACAAAAGCATTACCAAACAATAAAATAGGCCAGGCACAGTGGCTCACACCTGTAATCCCAGCGTTGGGAGGCCAAGGCAGTAGGATCCCTTGAGGCCAGGAGTTCGAGACCAGCCTGGGCAACAATGTGAGACTGTTTCTAGAAAAAAAACCCAAAAACATTATTATAAACATGAGTTGGGCTGGGCGTGGTGGCTCACGCCTATAATCCCAGAACTTTGGGAGGCCAAGGTGGGCGGATCACCTGAGGTCAGGAGTTTGATTGAGACCAGCCTGGCCAACATGGTGAAACCCCGTCTCTACTAAAAATATGAAAATTAGCTGGGCGTGGTGGCGGGCACCTGTAATCCCAGCTACTCGGGAGGCTGAGACAGGAAAATAAACTCAGGAGGCAGAGGTTGCAGTGAGTTGAGATGATACCATTGCATTCCAGCCTGGGTGGAGAGTGAAATCCCATCTTAGAAAAATAATAATAATAAAAAATAAAAACGTGAGTTGTAGATACACACTGTATAATGAATAACCATTATACCAAAAGTATTCAGACTACTCAATATATGTTCTAAGGCAGGACTCCTCTGCCTTTATTTCCTGAATATATTTTACAGACATGTAAATGTATAATTTCCTGCATCTACTGACCTACTGACTGGTGGCCTGGCAGCTTCCTGTATCTTGCAGGCTTTGGCATGGGGACAGCTGGCTGGTACACCACTTATTCAGCAAGGCGCACAATGGTGAATACTCCTCTTACTCCCACCTGGGAATAAAATGAGTTCGTTGTGCCTAACCCCTACTGCCTGATTGCACTTGCTTTGTTATCAGTGGACGCCCTACATGCTATCCTTAAGTGAGTTAGTTATATTGTATTTGGAAAAGATTAGAAAAAGGGAGAAGGGTTATCACTGGTTGTCTTTTAGGTTTAACCCGGTGTTAAAGTGAGAACTTGGTTCTCTGTGTATGCATCTCACAAGCTAGTAGATGAGACCAAGGCAGAAGTTGGAATTAAAAAGTTGTGATCCTAGGCTAGGCAAGGTGGCTTACCCCTGTAATCCCAACACTTTGGGAGGCCGAGGTGAGAGGATCGCTTGAGGCCAGGAATTCCAGACCAGAGTGGGCAACATGGCGAGACCTTATCTCTACAAAACATTAAAAAATAGCCACGCATGGTGGTGCGTGCCTGTAGTCACAGCTGCTTGGGAGGTTGAGGTGGGAGGATCGCTTGAGCCCAGGAATTCTAGGTCACAGTGATTGCACCACTGCACTCTAGCTTGGGAGACAGAGCAAGATGCTGTCTCTAAAAATAAAAATATGGTGGCCCAATAGACTCATCCTGGCTTATTTAAATGCAACTATTAATACTTAAACTTTGTTAGAAAGTGAAGTTTGGGACAAATGCTAAATTAGACAAAATGTTAGAATAACATGTCAACTGGGACTGTCTCAGGGAAACTAGACTGTATAGCCTCCTACAGTGGTATAAGGTACAGGGATGCTTTCCAGTGCTGTTCACCGCAGCCCTTAAACTGTACTATCCTAATCTCTGACTGCAATTTGCTTCCTCTCCGGTTCCCTCTAGCCACCCTAATTGTGTTTCAGATTCAAGGAGATCTCCAATTCTATGGTCTCCCACCCTGTTCCTGGCTTCCTTTACTTACCAGTTCTGTTTGCATCCCACCTGAATCACTCTGCCCGACTCCTGGAAGCCGTTTGTAACCCTATGATTCAGCTCTGCCAAGATGGCTAAGCCATACCCTGGCTCAAAACACACCCCGTTTTCTCTATCCATATACTAGGCTGCTGAGTACTGCTGGAGAAAACCCCACAACTATGGAGACTGGTACAGATTCATGGGCTCAGATCTCAACTTGGCTCTAAACGCCCCTCCACGGTCCTGTATAAATCCTTGGTCACCTCCCTTTGTTATTCCCACCAGTAATGTTCTGAACAGTCTAAGGTCATCCTCCCTGAAGGAAAAAAAAAAAAGGTTAAAAAAGGCAAAAATGTTTTGAGACAGGGTCTTGCTCTGTTACCCAGGCTGGAGTGCAGTGGGGATGATAGCTCACTTCACTGCAGCCTCGACATCCTGGGCTCAAGTGATCCCGATTAGTCCGGCTAATTTTTTTTTTTTTGAGACAGGGTCTTGCTCTGTTACCCAGGCTGGAGTGCAGTGGGGATGATAGCTCACTTCACTGCAGCCTCGACATCCTGGGCTCAAGTGATCCCGATTAGTCCGGCTAATTTTTTTTTTTTTGAGACAGGGTCTTGCTCTGTTACCCAGGCTGGAGTGCAGTGGGGATGATAGCTCACTTCACTGCAGCCTCGACATCCTGGGCTCAAGTGATCCCGATTAGTCCGGCTAATTTTTTTTTTTTTGAGACAGGGTCTTGCTCTGTTACCCAGGCTGGAGTGCAGTGGGGATGATAGCTCACTTCACTGCAGCCTCGACATCCTGGGCTCAAGTGATCCCGATTAGTCCGGCTAATTTTTTTTTTTTTGAGACAGGGTCTTGCTCTGTTACCCAGGCTGGAGTGCAGTGGGGATGATAGCTCACTTCACTGCAGCCTCGACATCCTGGGCTCAAGTGATCCCGATTAGTCCGGCTAATTTTTTTTTTTTTGAGACAGGGTCTTGCTCTGTTACCCAGGCTGGAGTGCAGTGGGGATGATAGCTCACTTCACTGCAGCCTCGACATCCTGGGCTCAAGTGATCCCGATTAGTCCGGCTAATTTTTTTTTTTTTGAGACAGGGTCTTGCTCTGTTACCCAGGCTGGAGTGCAGTGGGGATGATAGCTCACTTCACTGCAGCCTCGACATCCTGGGCTCAAGTGATCCCGATTAGTCCGGCTAATTTTTTTTTTTTTGAGACAGGGTCTTGCTCTGTTACCCAGGCTGGAGTGCAGTGGGGATGATAGCTCACTTCACTGCAGCCTCGACATCCTGGGCTCAAGTGATCCCGATTAGTCCGGCTAATTTTTTTTTTTTTGAGACAGGGTCTTGCTCTGTTACCCAGGCTGGAGTGCAGTGGGGATGATAGCTCACTTCACTGCAGCCTCGACATCCTGGGCTCAAGTGATCCCGATTAGTCCGGCTAATTTTTTTTTTTTTGAGACAGGGTCTTGCTCTGTTACCCAGGCTGGAGTGCAGTGGGGATGATAGCTCACTTCACTGCAGCCTCGACATCCTGGGCTCAAGTGATCCCGATTAGTCCGGCTAATTTTTTTTTTTTTGAGACAGGGTCTTGCTCTGTTACCCAGGCTGGAGTGCAGTGGGGATGATAGCTCACTTCACTGCAGCCTCGACATCCTGGGCTCAAGTGATCCCGATTAGTCCGGCTAATTTTTTTTTTTTTGAGACAGGGTCTTGCTCTGTTACCCAGGCTGGAGTGCAGTGGGGATGATAGCTCACTTCACTGCAGCCTCGACATCCTGGGCTCAAGTGATCCCGATTAGTCCGGCTAATTTTTTTTTTTTTGAGACAGGGTCTTGCTCTGTTACCCAGGCTGGAGTGCAGTGGGGATGATAGCTCACTTCACTGCAGCCTCGACATCCTGGGCTCAAGTGATCCCGATTAGTCCGGCTAATTTTTTTTTTTTTGAGACAGGGTCTTGCTCTGTTACCCAGGCTGGAGTGCAGTGGGGATGATAGCTCACTTCACTGCAGCCTCGACATCCTGGGCTCAAGTGATCCCGATTAGTCCGGCTAATTTTTTTTTTTTTGAGACAGGGTCTTGCTCTGTTACCCAGGCTGGAGTGCAGTGGGGATGATAGCTCACTTCACTGCAGCCTCGACATCCTGGGCTCAAGTGATCCCGATTAGTCCGGCTAATTTTTTTTTTTTTGAGACAGGGTCTTGCTCTGTTACCCAGGCTGGAGTGCAGTGGGGATGATAGCTCACTTCACTGCAGCCTCGACATCCTGGGCTCAAGTGATCCCGATTAGTCCGGCTAATTTTTTTTTTTTTGAGACAGGGTCTTGCTCTGTTACCCAGGCTGGAGTGCAGTGGGGATGATAGCTCACTTCACTGCAGCCTCGACATCCTGGGCTCAAGTGATCCCGATTAGTCCGGCTAATTTTTTTTTTTTTGAGACAGGGTCTTGCTCTGTTACCCAGGCTGGAGTGCAGTGGGGATGATAGCTCACTTCACTGCAGCCTCGACATCCTGGGCTCAAGTGATCCCGATTAGTCCGGCTAATTTTTTTTTTTTTGAGACAGGGTCTTGCTCTGTTACCCAGGCTGGAGTGCAGTGGGGATGATAGCTCACTTCACTGCAGCCTCGACATCCTGGGCTCAAGTGATCCCGATTAGTCCGGCTAATTTTTTTTTTTTTGAGACAGGGTCTTGCTCTGTTACCCAGGCTGGAGTGCAGTGGGGATGATAGCTCACTTCACTGCAGCCTCGACATCCTGGGCTCAAGTGATCCCGATTAGTCCGGCTAATTTTTTTTTTTTTGAGACAGGGTCTTGCTCTGTTACCCAGGCTGGAGTGCAGTGGGGATGATAGCTCACTTCACTGCAGCCTCGACATCCTGGGCTCAAGTGATCCCGATTAGTCCGGCTAATTTTTTTTTTTTTGAGACAGGGTCTTGCTCTGTTACCCAGGCTGGAGTGCAGTGGGGATGATAGCTCACTTCACTGCAGCCTCGACATCCTGGGCTCAAGTGATCCCGATTAGTCCGGCTAATTTTTTTTTTTTTGAGACAGGGTCTTGCTCTGTTACCCAGGCTGGAGTGCAGTGGGGATGATAGCTCACTTCACTGCAGCCTCGACATCCTGGGCTCAAGTGATCCCGATTAGTCCGGCTAATTTTTTTTTTTTTGAGACAGGGTCTTGCTCTGTTACCCAGGCTGGAGTGCAGTGGGGATGATAGCTCACTTCACTGCAGCCTCGACATCCTGGGCTCAAGTGATCCCGATTAGTCCGGCTAATTTTTTTTTTTTTGAGACAGGGTCTTGCTCTGTTACCCAGGCTGGAGTGCAGTGGGGATGATAGCTCACTTCACTGCAGCCTCGACATCCTGGGCTCAAGTGATCCCGATTAGTCCGGCTAATTTTTTTTTTTTTGAGACAGGGTCTTGCTCTGTTACCCAGGCTGGAGTGCAGTGGGGATGATAGCTCACTTCACTGCAGCCTCGACATCCTGGGCTCAAGTGATCCCGATTAGTCCGGCTAATTTTTTTTTTTTTGAGACAGGGTCTTGCTCTGTTACCCAGGCTGGAGTGCAGTGGGGATGATAGCTCACTTCACTGCAGCCTCGACATCCTGGGCTCAAGTGATCCCGATTAGTCCGGCTAATTTTTTTTTTTTTGAGACAGGGTCTTGCTCTGTTACCCAGGCTGGAGTGCAGTGGGGATGATAGCTCACTTCACTGCAGCCTCGACATCCTGGGCTCAAGTGATCCCGATTAGTCCGGCTAATTTTTTTTTTTTTGAGACAGGGTCTTGCTCTGTTACCCAGGCTGGAGTGCAGTGGGGATGATAGCTCACTTCACTGCAGCCTCGACATCCTGGGCTCAAGTGATCCCGATTAGTCCGGCTAATTTTTTTTTTTTTGAGACAGGGTCTTGCTATGTTGCCCAGGCTGGTCTTGTACTCCTGGCCTCAAGGGATCCTCCCACCTTGGCCTCCCAACGTGTTGGGATTACCAGGTGTGAATCACCATGCCTGGACCAAACCATGATCTTCCCTCCGTCCCTCCCTCC
>NW_012107130.1:1231490-1246035 GCF_000951045.1 Mandrillus leucophaeus | reverse complement strand
TGCACCATTGCGCGCCAGCCTGGGCAACAAGAGGGAAACTCCATCTCAAAAAAAAAAAAAAAAAATTATAGAGACGGGGTTCTCACTGTGTTACCCAAGCTGGTCTTGAACTCCTGGCCTCAAGTGATCCTCCTGCCTCAGTCTCCCAAAGTGCTGGGATTACAGGTAAAAGTAATGTAAACATGCATCCCCATTCAACCTCCACCATCCTCACTGTAGAAAAACAGACTTGACCCATTTGTTTGTGAAGAGATTGAAGGATTCAATTATGAACCACATCCATTTCTTTCCGTCCACATCTACACTGCTTCTTCCCCGCTCTCCTCCAGGCCCAGGGGTGAGGAGTCCCTTCTCTGGCCAGCAGATCCATCTGTGCCCTGCATTCCATCACCTTTGGTACTTGCCTCTATCAAATGCTGCTTTTATTCTCCCATAGCTTTTGTTTATCCTTCTTTCTAGTTTTTCCCCTTAGGCTTGTAAACAGACTCAAGTTTTTCCTGTCCTAAAAATAAATAAGTAAACAAATAATTGAATAAATGAACATGTTTAAAGCCCTCCCTTGACGATGCATCTTCCTCTGGTTACAGCTAGCTTTTTAAGTTGTCCATACTTGCTCTATCCAATTCCTCATGTTCCATTTTCTCCTCAAACTATCTGTGATCTGTCTTCTGCACCCACCATTGTACAAAAACTGTTGGCAAAAGACACCATTGACTGCATGACTGCTTTCTTGCCAAATCCAGTGGACACTTTTTTGGCCTTATATAACTGTCCTTTCTATTGCATTTGATAAAATTTACCACTTTGATCTTGAATCTGTTTCTTTGGCTTCTGGAACGCCACCTTCCTGATCCTCCTTCTGAACTTCCCTATTTCTTCTTGCTCATGAGTTCTCACGCTCGCTCGCTCTCAGACTTTTCAGTTTATCCTTCTTCAGTGTTGTTAACATCCAGTGTAAACGGGCCGGGTGCGGTGGCTCATGCCTGTAATCCCAGCACTTTGGGAGGCCGAGACAGGAAGAGAAACTGAGGTCAGGAGTTCGAGACCAGCCTGGCCAACATGGTAAAGCCCCATCTCTACTAAAAATACAAAAAATTAGCCAGGCATGGTGGCACATGTCTGTAATCCCAGCTACTCAGGAGGCTGAGGCAGGAGAATTGCTTGAACCCAGGAGATGGAGGTTGCAGTGAGCCAAGATCGTGCCACTGCACTCCAACGTGGGTGACAGAGAGAGACTCTGTCTAAAAAAGAAAACAAAACAAACAAACAAAACAAATTTTCATGTGCTTCATTTTGGGCCAGAAATACAACAGTAGTAATGGTGTGCCTGTCCTTCACAGTGCTTCATACTAGGAGGCCCAAGATGTCAATTTATTTCATTAATGATGACGTTAATCTGGATTACTTTCTCAAGACAGCCTCTGCCAGATCTCTTCACTATAAACATACTATTTTTCCCTTTGTAATTAATATGAGGAATGACAGTTTGAAACTGTATAAATATTCTGTTCCTCATCAAACTTTGACCCACTAATTTTAGCATCCATTGATGAGTCTTTTTGTGTGTATACTTTTCAATTTAAGAAGTGAATTATAGGCCGGGCACAGTGGCTCATTCCTGTAATCCTAGCACTTTGGGAGGCCAAGGCAGGCAGATCATCTGAGGTCAGCAGTTTGAGACCAGCCTGGCCAACATGGTAAGGCTCCGTCTCTACTAAAAATACAAAAAATTAGCCAGGCATGGTGGCACATGTCTGTAATCCCAGCTACTCGGGAGGCTGAGGCAGGAGAATTGCTTGAACCCGGGAGGCAGAGGTTGCAGTGAGCTGAGATCATACCACTGCACGACTGCACTCCAGCCTGGGCGACAGAGTGAGACTCTGTCTCAAAAAAAAAAAAAAAAAAAAAAAGGAAGAAGTGAATTATAACAAAGTTGAATTCTGAAGCTGAGGTCATGAATTTGAGAGGAGAAATTGAGAAACAATGGAATGGACCATTTTTGTTTTTGTTGTTTTGTATTTTTTGGAATGCACCTTTAATCATTACATTTAGAATCCTTTACACCTGTAATCCCAATTACATGTAGAATCCTTTCTACATTTAGAACTCTACTGTGCACCAGGTAGTTTACTAGAAAGTATTTTAAATATTTTATTTTTACTTTTATTTTTTATTTTCCCATAAGTCTTTTGCACTCATATTTTTAATATTTGAAGCCAGAAGTTACTCCCTAATCTTTATATCTATGTTCACTGTTATTTTCCATGAAAATTCATTTTTTTCCGTTTTATTTTGACAAATCATTGTATATATATTTATGGGGTGCAATGTGATGTTTTGATATATGTTTACATTATGGAATGATTAAACCGGTCTAACAAATCCATCAACTCACATGCTTCTCATTTCCATTGATGATTCTTGCCTGAAATAACTATTCCCGGAGTGTTTGTTGAATGTTGATTTTTCCATTATCATGATTCTTTCTTCAGTTATTAGATGGGATGTTACTGCAATGAAGCGAATTCCCTTCTCCCCATGTATTTATTTATTTATTCATTTTTGAGATGGAGTCTCGTTCTTGTTGTCTAGACTCAAATGCAGTGGTGCAATCTCGGCTCACTGCAACCTCGGTCTCCTGGGTTCAGGCTATTCTCCTGCCTCAGCCTCCCGAGTAGCTGGGATTACAGGCATGCACCACCATGCCCGGCTAATTTTTATAATTTTAGTAGAGATGGGGTGTCACCATGTTGGCCAGGCTGGTCTCGAACTCCTGACCTCGTGATCTGCCCGCCTCGGCCTCCCAAAGTGCTGGGATTACAGGTCTCATTTATTTTTTTACGAAATTATTTACATCATCATGAACTCAGCGATTCTGATTTTATCCTATAGGGAATGATCCATTAGTAGTACTTAATACTTTGTTGCCCACGTTGTCTAATATTTGGCTACTGGGAGTCCCTTCATGTTGGCTCCTGTATCCTTTCAATATGTCCTCATCACTCTTTGAGCACTTAATTTCTGGCACCACAAGATATTCCAGGCTCATCTTTTACTTTTCCTGCCCTAGCCTTGGAATCAGCCATTTTTACAAAGAGCTCTGGGTTTTTTGTTTGTTTTTGGTTTTTTTTCTGTTTAAATTATAAACGCTGATGCTATTATAAAAAATGGTGGCACGCACTTTTTATTTTCTTTAATCAGAAAAATAAGCCCTGCGCTTCTGGGATGGAGGCCCCAGGTGAGCACCGGAGGAAGGGGCCTGGGTGGGCAGGGAGCAAGGGGACCAGGGACCACAGCAGATGCTGCACCAGGAGCTCTGGTTTCTTATATTGGAGAATGGTATTATTAGAAACCAAGCTCTGGGCAGTAGTTATAACATTTAAATTATGATGTAAAAATTAACAGTGTCTTATAATAAGCTTTTTAAGAGTAACTGTATTTTTAAAACTAAGGTTAAAAGCTTAAATAATGCACCCTATCATTATTTAGTATGTGTATGTTGAAATTTGTATATTTAAATGTGTATATATTGAGGTATATTCAATAAATTCTTTTAGAAAAAGAGAAACATATGTACAATAAAGAAAACTAGTAGCTCATCAATAAAAATACTGAGACTGTATTGAATATACAGTTTTTTCTTGATGTAAGACAATAAAGAATTTACTTTCTAAGGTGGTGGATATACCAATTACACTGATTTGATCTTTACAAATTATATGAATGGGCCAGGCACGGTGGCTCATGCCTGCAATCCCAGCACTTTGGGAGGCTGAGGCGGGTGGATCACCTGAGGTCAGGAGTTCGAGACCAGCTTGGCCAACACGGTGAAACCCCGTCTCAAAATACAAAAAATTAGCTGGGTGTGGTGGTGGGTACCTGTAATCCCAGCTACTCGGGAGGCTGAGGCATGAGAATCGCTTGAACCTGGGAGGCAGAGGTTGCAGTGAGCCGAGATTGCCCCATTGCACTCCAGCCTGGGTGACAAGAGCGAAAACTCCACCAAAAACAAACAAACAAACAAACAAAAAAACCCTCCAAAGAAAACAAATTATATGAACGTATTACATTATCACATGAAGGCCAGGCACAGTGGCTCACACCTGTAATCCCAGCACTTTGGAAGGCTGAGGTGGGAGGACTGCTTGAGCCCAGGAGTTTGAGAGCAGCCTGGGAAACATAGCAAGACATCATCTCTGCAGAAAATAACAAATTAGCCGGGCGTGGTGGTGGGCACCTGTGGTCCCAGCTGCTTGGGTGGCTCAGGCAGAAGGATCACTTGAACTCAGGAGGTTGAGGCTGCAGTGAGCTATGATCCTGCCACTGTACTCCAGCCTAGGCAACAGAGTGAGACTCTATCTCAAAAACAACCAAAAAAAATTATGACATGTACCCCGAAAATATGTACCTCTATTATGTATCAATTTTAAAAATTCCTGGTCAGGTGCAGTGGCTCATGCTTGTAGTCCTAGTACTTTGGGAGGCTGAGGCCAGAAGATCGCTTGAGGCCAGGAGTTCCAGACCAGCCTGGGCAACATAGAGAGACCCTGTCACTACAAAACAATTTTTTCTTTTTTTTTAAATTAGTGAAGCATGGTGGTGCACGCCTATAGTCCCAGTTACTTGGTAGGCTGAGTCAGGAAAATCGCTTGAGTCCAGGATGTCGTGGCTGCAGTGAGCTATGACTACACCACTGCACTCCAGCCTGGGTGACAGAGTGAGACTCTGTCAATCAGTCAATCAATTCGTAAAAAAAAAAAAAAAAAAAAAAAAAAAAAAAAATTACTGTCTTTTTTTTTTTTTTTTCCTTTGGAGGCAGGGCCTTGCTGTGTTGCCCATGCTGGTCTCAAACTCCTTGGCTCAAGCCATCCTCCCACCTCAGCCTTCTAAGTAGCTTGGACTACAGGGGCACACCACCTACCCCCAACAGAATTCACTTTCCACGTAGAAGGCTGAGAGGTTTTACCTCCCATAACTTAAATGTGTACTCTTTAAAAGGTCTGCATTCTGCCGAGAAGTCTAGGGAAAAAGAAAAATCTAAAACCTTAAAAAATTAAAAAAAAAAAAATTCTGCTAGTTTTCATGTTTACATGCTGCATTTGAGTGCTTCTGCTATAGACAACTATAGAAGAATCAGCAAACAAAACAATAGGGTTCCTAACTTCTAGAGGAGCTAAAATCCTTAAGGTTATGTTACCTTCTCTTGTGGTTTTCAGAAAGCATCGTCACTTTGGTTATTAATATAGATAAGGCTGTGGCTACTTGGAGTTCTCAGGTATCTGTATTCTGATCAGACATCTCTTTTTCAGGATCAGGCCCCAAATTCAGAATAAAACTGACAAGGTATCTGTAGTATGAGAAATATATTTGGTCTTTGTCCCTAGTTCCTGACAGAGTATCCCAAACCCTTAGGATTTCCTACTGATAGGAATGACTTTTCTTATTCATGAGCCCCGCCCCCACCACCCCGTTTTTCAGACAGTCTCACTCTGTCACCCAGTCTCACTCTGTTGCAGTGGTGCGATCTTGGCTCACTGCAACTTCCGCTTCCTGGGCTCATGGAATTCTCCTGCCTCAGCCTCCCAAGTATGGGACTACAGGTGTGCGCCAGTATGCTGGGCTAATTTTCGTATTTCTAGTGGAGACAAGGTTTCATCATGTTGTCCAGGCTGGTCTCGAACTCCTGACCTCAGGTGATCTGCCAGCCTCAGCCTCCCAAAGTGCTGAGATTATAGGCTTCAGCCACTGCGCCTGGCCTCATGAGCCCTTTTTGATCATACCTGAGTTTAGGCTAAAAGATGACTTTGCATAGAGCTCCTAGATAATCTCAGGATAAGGCTGGTCACCTGAAAGACCAAGTGATTAGAGGGTTGGAATTTTCAGCCCCACCCCTGGCAGGTGCAGAGGGGTGGGCTAGAGATCAAGCTCTACAAAAACTGAAAGATTTGATAAGCATCTGGGTTGCTGAACACGTGGAGGCACCGGAGGGTAGCACCAGTTCAGGGCATGGAGCTTCCATGCCCTTCCCTGACACCTTGCCCTGTGCACCTCTTCCATCTGGCTGTTCATTTGTACCCTTTGAAATATCCTGGTAAATGTTAAGTAATGCTTCACTGAGTTCTGTAAGCTGTCCTAGCAAATTAATTGAATGGGAACTCCCCAGTTTACAGCTGGTTGGTCAGAAGTAAAGGTCACAACCTGGGACTTGCAATTGGCGTCTGAAGTGGGGTGGGGGCAGTCTTGTGGGACTGAGCCCTTACCTTGTGGCATCTGATGCTATCTCCAGGTAGTGTCAGAATGGAACTGAACTGAATTACAGGGCATCTAGCTGGTGTTTGCTGGAGAATAGCTTGGTGTGTGGGGAAAACCCCAACATATCTTGTCACAGATGTGTTCTGTGCTGAGTAAGAGTAGAGAGTAGGAGAACAGGTTTTTTTTTTTTTTTTTTTTTTTTTTTTTCCTATTACAGTATCTTACACCCAAACCATCTTTTGCATTCTCCTAGATGGCTGCTTGCTTCCTCATCCTGTGACCCACAATGGCATCACAAGCAAAAATGGGGGTAGGACGTGTATTAGAAATAATTAGGGGCCAGGCCGGTGGCTCACGCCTGTAATCCCAGCACTTTGGGAGGCCGAGGCGGGCAGATCACTTGAGGGCAGGAGTTCGAGACCAGCCTGGCCAACATGGTGAAACCCATCTCTACTAAAAATACAAAAATTAGCTGGGTGTGGTGGCGCTGCCTGTAATCCCAGCTACTTGGCGGACTAAGGCAGAATAATTGCTTGAACCCAGGTGGAGGTTGCAGTGAACTGAGATTGTGCCACTGCACTCCAGCCTGAGTGACAGAACGAGATTCCATCTCAAAATAAATAAATAGGTATGATAGGTATGTGTGTGTATATCCATATCTATAGATATAGATATATATATGTGTGTGTGTGTGTGTGTGTGTGTGTATATATATATATATATATATAGAGAGAGAGAGAGAGAGAGAGAGAGGGTCTGGCTGTGTCACCCAGGCTGGGATGCAGTGGGGTGATCATGGCTCACTGCAGCCTCCACCTCCTGGGCTCAAGTGATCCTCCCACCTCAGCCTCCTGAGTAGCTAGGACTATAGGCATGCCCCACCACACCCAGGTACTTTTAAAAAGATTTTTTTTTTTTTTGTAGAGATGGGGTCTTGCTTTGTTGCCCAGGCTGGTCTCGAGATCCTGGACTCAAGCAATCCTCCTGCCTCGGCCTCCCAAAGTGTTAGGATTACAGGTGTGAGCCACTTCACCCAGCCGCTTCATTTTCTTTATGAACTCTATAGTAAACTTTTATATTTCAGGCTCACAATATAGGGAAAGCTGTCAAATAAAAAAAAAATTTAACTTTCTTTAGGTTAATTTTGTGTAGGTAAAATATTATAATGAAATTACATCTTTTCAAGCAGGGTAGGAGAAACTCACTGTTCACATGTAAGGGCTAACAAAGTAACTTAACAAATCAACTTGTAAAGATTTGACTGCTAAGTTTAAAATACTTCTATTGTTTGCTACTGATTATAGTACACTCTGTACAGGACAGATTCTAACACCCTGAAGATTTCACTAGGCCTTCTCTGTTCCCTTGTTCTTGCCCCCATTGTTATCATAGACTAAATAGTTACAGGTAGACCCATTCATTGCCTCCATTTGGATACTTTTGGTTACTATAAGCAAGGAGCCAGAACAATCTGGCCTTTCAGTAGGCGGTCTCTGCTTTCTCTTCACAATGGCCTAAATGTCCTTGCTAGAAAATTAGAGCTGTGCTGCCCAATATAGCAGCCACTAGCCACACACATGCTTATTTAAATCTAAGTTTAAATTAATTAAAATTAAAATGTTAAATTTGGTTCCTCAGTCCTACTGGCCACATTTTAAATGTTCAATAGACACTTGTAGCTAGTGGCTACTGCATCGGACAGCACAGACATAGAGCATTTTCATCATTGTGGAAAATCCTGTGCAGCAGCCCTGGGCCAGAGAGTCGGTCTTCTGGAAAGAATGAAAAAGAATAGTCTCAGAGCCTCAGGAGGAAGGACTATACTAGAAACAGGCTTCTCAGTGTAAGCTGATACTGCTACCAGGTGCATACAACTGACAGACCATTCCAGTGCACCTAAGACTCAGGATTTCCAGAACTATTTTAGCCTAGAGGCAGATGGCTTCATGAAGGTAGACTGCTACTAAAATTGGAAGACGAAGTAGGGCTGAGTAAATCAGTAACAGAAATCTAGCTGTGGTTGCCTGGGAATTGGTTTTTATGTTCTATTTTCTGACAGACATAGACAAAGCCCCCTTCTTGCCCCGCTTCTTTGTTGTTGTTTTGAGAGGGTCTCATTCTGTCGTCCAGGCTGGAGGGCAGCTGTACAATCACGGTTCACTGCAGTCTCTACCTCCCGGGCTCAAGCAATCCTCCCACCTCAGTCCCCCAAGTAGCTGGGACTACAGGTGTGCACCACTTACGCCCAGCTAATTTTTCTAATTTTTGTAGAGACGGGGTTTCACCACGTTACCTAAGCTGTTCTTTCTCAATTTCTAGCGCTCAGTTTCATAGTCTGTATCAATGCCACTGGGACGAACACATTCTCTCAAAAATTCATTACCAGTAGACCTCCAACGTAAACTTAAACTTCTAAACTAAAAGCACAATTCCTTCCTTGGTTGGCGTGATATTTCTGTTATCTGATTTTTGGAAGGGGTGCACTTAAAACTTATGAGGGAGGACGTGAAGTGGGATAGGGAACGGGAGAGAACTGAGCAAGGACATGGTCTTAGATACAGTTTAGCCTTGGCGTCCACAGCGGGAAACATTTGCAGTAGTCCTGCTTGAAGCAGGGGCCAGGGATTTTGTATCCTAGAATCATTCGTTGGCTGTAAGGGGAGTATAGCTTCCTAGCTTCCCATCAGGCAAGGGCAGATAATCAGAGGTCGCAGGGGTAAGCTGCACTTGAAATAGATGTGGGATGGGGTGCTAGCTGGTGAAGAGAGCCGGGCAGGGCACCAATAGCATCTACTACACCCAGGTCCACAGGCTACATCAAATGGATACCACTGAACATAAGTCACCATGGATTATATTTGGAAATACCTTCATAATATAAGAAACCAGTTTAAAGGAATAATATCTGCATGAATATAATGCTAATAAAGAATATGTGCACTGTATAATTAAGATTATGCCTATTTTCCACCATTTTTAAGAAATTTATTTATTTATTTATTTATTTATTTATTTAGAGACGGAGTTTCACTCTTGTTGCCCAGGCTAGAGTGCAGTGGCGCAAATTCGACTTGCTGCAACCTATGCATCCTGGGTTCAAGCGATTCTCCTGCCTCAGTCTCTCAGGTAGCTGGGATTACAGGTGTGTGCCACCACGCCCAGCTAATTTTTGTATTTTTAGTAGACACGGGGTTTCGCCATGTTGGCCAGGCTGGTCTCGAACTCCTGACCTCAGCTGATCTGCCCACCTTGGTCTCTCAAAGTGCTGGGATTACAGGAGTGAGCCACCACGCCTGGCCCATTTGTTAGAAATTTTAAAAGCCCTGGCTGGGCTCAGTGGCTCATGCCTGTAATCTCACCACTTTGGAAGGCCGAGGCTGGTGGATCATTTGAGGTCAGGAGTTCGACACCAGCCTTGCCACCATGGTGAAACACCATCTCCACTAGAAATACAAAAATTTGCCAGGCGTGGTGGCAGGCGCCTGTTATCCCAGCTACTTGGGAGGCTGAGGCAGAAGAATCACTTGAATCTGGGAGGCAGAGGTTTCAATGAGCCAAGATCATGCCACTGCACTCTAGCCTGGACAACAGAGCAAGATTCCATATATAAAAAAAAAAGGGAAATTAAAAAGCCTTTTAAAATAGTTTATTTTAATAGGTGAATCTAGATAAAACTATAAAAACTACATGATATAGAAATGTTTATACTTCCACTTTGTGTGTGGACTTTTAAAGGTTTAATACCTGACATCTTTTTCTTTTTCTTTTTTGGAGATGGAGTCTCACTCTGTGGCCCAGGCTGGAGTGCAGTGGCACAACCTCAGCTCACTGCAATCTCCGCCTCCTGGGTTCAAGCGATTCTCCTGCCTCAGCCTCCTGGGTAGCTGGGACTACAGGCACGCGCCACCATGCCTGGCTAATATTTGTATTTTTAGTAGAGATGAGGTTTTGCCATGTTGGCCAGGCTGGTCACGAACTCCTGACCTCAAGTGATCCACCTGCCTTGGCCTCCCAAAGTGCTGGAATTATAGCCATAAGCCATCCCGCCGGGCCTCCTGACATCTTTTTCTAATGATTATTTAGCAATTGTCTTTTATCTGTTATTTTGATTGCATCTCCTAATATTCTTAAGTGTCTTTGGGAAGTTTAAGTTAGTATAAAACTAGAATAATGAGCATTTGATTTGATACAGTCTACCAGAATTGCCTGTAGTATATGCCTATATTCATACATATCTTTACATATATAAATTGTAATGTTATGACAAATAATATGTATATAGTAAATATAATGTGAATTTTCACCTCGATTTCAAACAAAACTCCAAGAACATGCATTTGCTCCTCCCACCATCTGCAGAGATTTCCATAACAATGGCAAACACTTAATAGCATTCACCATTGGAGAAATTTAAACACCGGATGTTTGAAGACAACCAGAGATGATTGTTTAAAATTGGTGGGGAAGGGGTGTTCAATAATAGTATTGTGATTGCATTTTTTTAAAAGTATGCATCTTAGAGACATATAATGTTATATATGAGGATGAAATGATGTCTTTGGAATTAGCTTCAAAATAAACCATGGTGTGTGGGGACAGGGGATTAGGAGGAATGTACGAAACCAGATGGGAAATTAGTTCATAATTGTTGAAGCTGGGTAATGTGTTCATGGTAAAAACTTTCTGCAGGGCACTTAGTGATATGAATCAATGGACTTTAAAAAATATGTATAAAACTTTGGTGGCTGGCCATGGTGGCTCACGCCTGTAATCCCAGCACTTTGGGAGGCCAAGGCAGGTGGATCATTTGAAGTTAGGAGTTTGAGACCAGCCTGACCAACATGGTGAAACCCCGTCTCTACTAAAAATACAAAAATTAGCCAGGCGTGGTGGTACATGCCTGTAGTTCCAACTACTCAGGAGGTTGAGGCAGGAGAATCGCTTGAACCCGGGAGGCAGAGGCTGCAGTGAGCTGAGATCATGACACTGCACTCCAGCCTGGGTGACAAAGTGAGACTCCGTCTCAAAACAACAACAACAACAACAAAACAAAACAAAACAAAACAAAACTCTTTGACTTGGGAATTTTCTGTTCTAGAAATTTATCTTAAGGGGAAAAATCAGACAAGGGCAACAAGCTCTATGTACAAGAATGTTCATCTCACATTGTTTATTTTTAGATGTTTATTACCCATGTGTCCTATAAGAAAAAAAGAAGTGTTACTTCAGCAAAATGAAAAAGGAATCTAAGATAGATGAGGACAGGAGATACAAACAAAACCAAACAGTCACAAGTTAAGGGTGAAAACAGTGCAGAAGGTCAACTTCCTCTATTTTGAGTGCACTTCAGTGGAAAAGGTTGAGAATCATTCTGAGTACTGGGGAAGAAGAATGTACTCTCTAGCTCATCTGAACCAAATAGTTTGTACTCTTTCCTTCAGATGGCTCTTTAGTTAAATATCCTGATGCCCTCCCTGAGGCTTATTCCTCTTATTCCTATTCCTTGAGTTTGCTCACCCTCGTTTTGAACCTTCTTCAGACTCCCTTGGAAACAGCTGCTGTTTCTGCTGGTGTGTTTAACTTTTAAGCAAAATTGGAAAATTGTAATTCACCAACTTGTGACATTTTGCCCCATTTGCTTTATCTTTTCATATATACACACACATTTTTTCCTGAACCAGTTAAATTGTAGACATGATACCTCATTACTCCTAAATACTTCAGTATGTATTTTCTAATAAGGATATTCTCTTACATAACTACAGTACAATGATTAGAATCAAGAAACTAATACTGACACAGTATTATGTAATATTCAATCCATATTCACATTTAGCCAATAGTCCCCAAAATGTCCTTCAGAGCAAGGGTTCCCCCCACCCCAAGTCGGCATCCAATTCAGGATGAAGCATTACTTTTAGTTGTCATGTGTCTTCAGTCACCTTTAGTTTGGAACAGTTCCTTAGCCTTTCTTTGTTTCTCAGGAGATATATATATATATATATATGTATATGTGGAGATATATATATGTGTGTGTGTGTGTGTGTGTGTGTGTGTGTGTGTGTATATATATATATTTTTTTTGAGAAGTACAGGCCAGTCGTTCTGTGTAGAATGTTTTTCAATCGGGAGTCTCGGCTATTTCTTGGTGATTAGATAGCACTACTTGCAACAACAAAATGGCAACCGTAAAACCTGGAAAGAACCGTCCAATGATAGAGAAATGGTTAAGTAAACCATGATACATCCACAGAATGGACTATTATGCAGCCAATAAGAATGACAGAGTATAATCACCTGGGAAGACATTTCCAATTTTTAAGTGAAAAAAGTAGATTATAACTTAATAGGTATGAACCTATTTTTTGTAGAAATGTCTGAAAGATTTTACAAAACATACAATTGTGGCCTATGGGTACTAGAATTACAGGAGATTTAAAATTTTTATTTTTACTTATCTGTATAATGTATGTGTAATAAACATCAATTCACCTGTTAATAGTGAAAAAAATACACTTAAAATCAGGCTAGCTTCTTGATTTTATATGTGAAGGATCATGGTGTGGAAAAGGGAATACAAATTTCTGTTAAAAAAAAAAAAAGAAAAAAAGGACTATTATGAACCAGCTAATTTCACTTACAATCACTTTATCTTCTATACTCCTTAAGACAATGCAGTGGTTTAAGGGATATCACTCCCATTTTGACAGACCGGGTGGTGGCTGAGGCTGAGAGAAGGGGAATGGTACCTTGCTCAGAGTTACCAGTTATGAGTGGCCAATCTAGTTTTCAAACCCAGGTGTTTCAGACCATAAAACCGTTATTTTTCTCCACCTCACATTGCTCCCGTGTAGCCCTTCTGAAAGGTAGGACTAGGAGAATCAACAGGTGGAACTTGCAAGAAGTTGATTTTTTTTTTTTTTTTTTGAGACAGGGTCTTGCTCTGCTGCCCAGGCTGGAGTGCAGTGGTGTGATCATGGCTTACTGCAGCCTCGACCTCCCAGGCTTAAGCGATTCTCCCACCTCAGCCTCCCCAGTAGATGAGACTACAGGCACATGCTGCCATTCTCCACTAATTTTTTTTTTTGAGATAGGATCTCGCTTTGTTTTCCAGGCAGGAATGCAGTGGCATGGTCTTGGCTCACTGCAGTCTCAACCTCCTGGGCTTAAGCAATCCTCCCACCTCAGCCGCCCAAGTGGCTGGGGCTACAGGTGCATGCCACCACGCTTTGCTGATTTTTGTATTTCTTGTAGAGACATGGTTTTGCCATGTTGCCCAGGCTAATTTTTTAATTTTTTGTAGAGATGAGGCCTCACTATGTTGCCCATGCTGGTCTCAAATTCCTGGGCTCAAACGATCCTCCTGCCTCAGCCTCCCAAAGTGCTGGGATTACAGGCATAAGGAGGCAACTCTTTGAACAGCAGAATTGAAGAACTGTGAAATGGGCTGAACTCTACCTAGAAATGTTGCAGTAGAAGGCAGATGTCATTGAGGGACGTGGCAGAAAGGGCTCCTGGAGAAGAATGGCAGCACCATTTTTCAGCTGTCTGCTGCCTGACTCCATCTGGATATGGGGCTTGGAATCTTGACTAGAATTCTCTTTTGGTCTCACAACCTTTCATCTGGTGATTTTCACAGTTTCATAAGAAGGTATGTGTTTCAACTATTCTTTTCCTGACTAGACAATAATTACATATGTCTACATATGTACACAAATGCATTTTGGTTTCCCAGTGCGCCTTGAGCTTTGAGTTGTCTCTACCATGTGGCATTTTTCATAAGCAAATTGGTTAATCACCTCCATTACCCCTGGATGTTACTGGTCCCCAAACTCCCACTTTTCTCAATTCTCTTCTACCCTTTCACCTCCCTGTATAGTTCACCCCACCCTTCATCTAGACATTTTACCTTTGCCAAGGAAACAGCAGAATTTATGTAGATTCCTATTAAATCTCTGCGAGCAGGGAAGGGGGTGGGTAGATAGTCCATGGAGGGTCCCAGCCAGTAAACTTTGCAATGTTGGTTTTATTATTAAATGTGTTACTTCTATTGTTGGGTCACCTGCAAGAGCAGATTAGCAGAGGACCAAGTGACAGCACTTGGATTGTCAGGAACATTAAGTAGAGTCAAGATGTAAGAAAACTGGCTGGGCGCAGTAGCTCATGCCTGTAAATCCAGCACTTTGGGAGGCCGAGGCGAGAGGACTGCTTGAGCTCAAGTTTGAGACCAGTCTGGGCAACACACCAAAACCTCATCTCTACAAAAATTTAAAAAAAAAAAAAAAAAAAAAAA
>NW_012107130.1:1219513-1231270 GCF_000951045.1 Mandrillus leucophaeus | reverse complement strand
AAAAAAAAAAAAAAGCTAGGTGTGGTGGTACATGCCTGTAGTCCTAGCTACTTGGGAGGCTGAATCAGGAGGATTGTTTGAGCCCAGGAAGTTGAGGCTGCAGTGAGCTGTGATTGTACACTGCACTCCAGCCTCGGTGACAAAGCAAAACCCTGTCTCAAAAAACAAAAACAAAAAAAAAGGACTGGAAAAACACCTATTGGTTTTCGCAACAGTCATTGGTAAACTTTGCTGGGGCAGTTTTTCTGTAGTTGAGAGAAGTGAAGGTGGGGAGACAGAAGCGAGTGCAGTGGGTTGACGAACAAATAATAAAAATACAAAAATGGAGACATCAAGTGGTAACTTGACTTTCAAGAAAATTATATGAGGAGAGAAATGGGAATTATATGAGAAGAGGAGAAAAGCTAGACTTGGGAACACAGGTACAAGGGCCAATGTATTGGGGGATGGGAGAGTCTTGGGTCTATGCTCAACTTCGTTAATCCTCACAAGTCTGTGAGTGAAGTATGATTCCTACCTGCATTTTATTTATTTATTTATTTAGAGATACTTATTTATTTATTACTTTGAGCTCTGTCGCCCAGGTTGGAGTGCAGTGGTGCAGCATCCGCCTCCCTGGTTCAAGCAATTCTCCTGCCTCTGCCTCCCGAGTAGCTGGGATAACAGGCACTCACCACCATGCCTGGCTAATTTCTGTATTTTTAGTAGAGACAGGGTTTCACCATGTTGCCCCGGCTGGTCTCAAACTCCTGACCTCAAGTAATCCGCCCACCTCAGCCTCCCAAAGTGCTGGGATTACAGGCATGAGCCACCGTGCCTGGCCCCCTGAATTATTTTCAAGGAAATCTCAGATATCCCACCACTTTACAGTAAGTATTTCAGTATGTATATCTAAAAGATAAAGACTCTTATTTCTAGTGTTTTCCTCATGATCTTTAAAATCTCTACTACATCTATAGTAATGTTTTATTTTTAATATTGTTTATGCCTTCTCTTTCTTATTTCCTTTTAAAACTTTAAATTTTGATGTAAGGTCAAACTTACAAAAATGTTGCAACAGTAGTACAAAGAATTCCTGAGTACCCTTTACTCAGATTCACCAGTTTTAAAAAATCTTGTCCCACTTGCTTTATCATTTGCCTTCTCACTCTGTCTCTCTATTTGTATGTGTGTGTATATATATTTTTTCAGAACCATTTGTAAATTGGAGCTATTTTTCTCCTTGACCCGTATTTCAGTGTGTATTTTCTAACAAAGACATTCTTTTACACACCACAGTACAATCAGAAAATTTAGCCTTGATTTGTTACTACTATACTCCAATCTTGACAACTGTTTCAATACCATCCTTTATAGTTACTTTTTTCACAGTCCAGGATCACACATTGACTCCTGAACCAGGAAGAGTTCCCCAGACTTTGCCTTTCCTGACATTGGCATTTTTGACGTATATAGGCCAGTTGTTTGGTAGAATGTCCCTCAATTTGGGTTTGTCTGATGCTTCCCCATGAACAGACTCAGGTTATGCATTTTTGGAGGACTACCACAGAAATTATACTTGTTCTAAGAGTAGCACAGCAGGAGGTAAGTAGCGTCATTTTTTTTCCCATTACTGATGTTCTTTCATTGTCCATTTACAGTAAGTGTCTTGCCATTGTAAAATCACTACTTTCTCCTTTGTAATTAACAATTTGTGGCTTAGTTCGGGGGTATGTAAGTATCCTATTCCTCATCGAGCCTTCACCCACTAGTTTTAGCACCCATTGATGACTCTTGCCCAAATCAGTTATTACTACGATTACATGTGTGAGCCACCGTGCCTTGCCTCTATCTGCATTTTAAAGATGAGATAATGGAAGTGGAGAGAGGCTTAATAAATTAAGCAAGCTTACATGGAATTTGAACCTGGGCCACCAAAATCTAGAGTCTGCATGCTTATGTTTGTCATAGTTTCTAGGTACTATAATGGGAAAGACAAGTAGGTAAAAAGGATAGAAGACTGATGTGGAGAACCTGAGACCAAATGCCAAATATCTGCAGTGGCATCAGTCTGCACTGTTGTGGTGTTCTTTAGCAGGTCATCTTCCCCAGATATAAGAGTGGGGTGAATTCTAGGCATGGGGAGGTGAAATGAGAGAAGTGGGGAAGCTGAGGTCAGTGGTATCAAGATGTAATTAATGGACAGCTGGGCACGGTGGCTCACGTCTGTAATCCCAGCACTTTGGGAGGCCAAGGCAGGCAGATCACCTGAGGTCAGGAGTTCGAGACCAGCCTGACTAACATGGTGAAACCCTGCCTTGAATGAAAATACAAAATTAGCCAGGTGTGGTGGCGCACACCTGTAATCTCAGCTACTCGGGAGGCTGAGGGAGGAGAATGGCTTGAACTCAGGAGGTGGAGGTTGCAGTGAGCTGAGATCACATCATTGCACTGCAGCCTCGGCAACAAGAGTGAGACTCCATCTCAGAAAAAAAAAAAAAAAAAAAAAAAGGTAGAAACCACACTAGCTTATCAGCAATAAGAATGGAGAGAATGGATCCAAAAGGCAGAGTGGTACATTTTGTGGAACTTAGCAAGTGGATGTGGAAATCCAAGTAGACCAATTGTAACCCTACTGACTGATGGTGTCATTAACAGATAAAATTTAGGTCAGGACAACCTAGTTTGGGACTCACATTTGGGTAGCCACCAGATTGGGTAGACATGTCCAGAAGAAGTGTTGAGACTTAGCATGAAGCTGCAGTGAGTGGAAGATAATCATGTGGAACACACAGGTGGCACCTGTAAGTAGATCGTGGTGATAGGGAAGAATAATCCAAGATGGCAAAGACCAGAACCAGGTGACACTTATGTTAGGGGTAGGGAGAAGAGTCAAAAAAGGAGTGGTCTTAAAGGGGTGGTACAGATACGGGAACTAAGGAAAGAGAGTTTCCCGGAGGGCATCAAAGGAAAAAAAGAATAAAGTTGTGACTGTTTGAAGTTTTGCATAAATCTTTCTAGGAAGTGGCCTATAAACTGTAGGGTGCATTTCCAAGTTTCATGCAATGGTGTGTCCCCAGTTATTAAATGCTCCAAAGACCACAGTAGAGGCTGCCTAAAGTTTTTCTCTCCTACCCTGCCTCTTTGCTAAGCAACATATGTTTTCTTTAACGCTTTTTTCTCCCCCGGCATCCCCAGCACACTGGCTAGCTGCCCTAAGCTGTTTGGGCACATGGAATAGGTTGAAGTGCTTAATAACAATTCTTCTAAGGGATGTCCAGAAAGAATGCTGTATTTGAGGATAATGCCAAAATTCCAGCTCTTTGATCTGTTAACTTTCAGAAACTGCTTATCTTTCGTGCTTGCTCTCTAACCAGGAACATATGAGAACAGGGTCCAAAGAATTATTGCTTCCTGGTAATACTAAATCAATACTAAATATAGAACATAAGCCTATTGGGCTTAAGGATCAGGAACGTTTGAAAATAAGCCTTTGTGTTAAATTGTCTGGCTAGCCTCTGAAATAAAAATAACAGCAGTCTCCATGATTGCTACAGTTCTAAGTTACAAACCTTTTTCAATAAAATTGTTGTTTGGCTAATGTTATAAATACTAATTAGCATCAAATGTGATTTTGAGAATTAGAAAAAACTAATTTTCATGTAGCATTAATTCATCCTTCACTACATTCAATTTATTCTTTATTTTAAAACTTCCATGCTGACTGACCAGCATAATTCAGTATCCATGTTATTTTTACCAATTTATTTTCAGACATGCAGGTAACTGTTGCTTGAAATTGCTAAATGATAAAAATAATAGCTCATTTTTGGCAAATGAGCTAAAAGCATCATGACAATTTTTCTGATTAGGCTTAGATTTTATTAATAAAAGGACAAAACAACTACTTGAAGTGAAAACTTCAGATGATTTCATCTTGTTTCACGTACTGACCACTTGTTAGGCACAGTCATAATTTTGGGAATAAGAATCATCACATGACAGATAAAGGTCATAGGAGTTCTTCAACAAAACAGTGCACAGCCCCTTCAGGTGTCCTGAACTGAGCGACATATGACTCTGGACACAGGGCAGGTCCATCTGGAAACAATAGACAGTGATGAGCAATCTGTTACTTTTCAGAAAGCAGGAAGGGAAGTGATTCACCAGCTACTGCTGTTAATACATATGAAATAACCTTTTCAATTTAGCCTTTTCGCAAACGAAATGTAGTGCTCCATTTCCCGAAGATGACTCATATGTCACTTTCAGATATAGTCTATATGGGTTTTACAATACAATCAAACCCCATAGAATTTTCTGGAGTGTGTGTTTTTTTCTTAAAAAACACTTAAAGGCACCACACTTAAAAGCACTCTTCTGGAGTGGAGAAGCGGACACAGCTTAATCCCTAGAATGGATGGGTAATTTTTTTTTTTTGATACAGAGTCTTGCTCTGTTGCCCAGGCTGGCATGCCATGGAGCCAACACGGCTCACTGCAACCTTGACTCCCCAGGCTTAAGGGATCCTCCCACCTGAGCCTCCTGAATAACTGGGACTACAGGCACATGCCACCATGTGCGGCTATTTTTTCTGTTTTTTTGTAGAGATGGGGTTCTCACTATGTTGCCCAGGCTGGTCTTGAACTCCTGGGAGATCTTCCCGCCTCAGCCTCCTAAAGTGCTGGGATTACAGATGTGAGCCAAAAAGGGCTGGCTGGCAACTTTTTTTTTTTTTGAGATGCAGTCTCACTCTGTCACCCAGGCTGGAGTGCAGTGGCGTGACCTCGGCTCTCTGCAAGCTCCACCTCCTGGGTTCATACCATTCTCCTGCCTCAGCCTCCCAAGTGGCTGGGACTACAGGTGCCCGCCACCACGCCCGGCAAATTTTTTGTATTTTTAGTAGAGACGGGGTTTCACCATGTTAGCCAGGATGGTCTCAATCTCCTGACCCCGTGATCCGCCCACCTTGGCCTCCTGAAGTGCTGGGATTACAGGCGTGAGCCACCGCGCCTGGCCCTGGTTGGCAATTTTTATCAAAACTTTAAATGTACAAACCCTTGACTTAGCAGTTCTACTTCTGGAAATTTATTCTAAGAAATTACTTGCATAAAGGATATATGTAAGGCTGGAGAGAACAATTCCAGTTCATCCATACACTGAAATACCATGGAGCTACTAAAAAAAAAAAAAAAAAAAAAAAAAAATTGAGAAATCTAGATGTACTGACACCTTGTAATATTGTTCAAGTAAAAAAGATGAGGTGCAGAACTGTAGGTATGATTCTATTTATGGTAAAAAATATTCTTTTTTTATGCATGATTCTATTTGTGTTATGCATGATTCTATTTATGTAAAAGAAGTGTTTGTTATATATGTACAGAAGCATTTAGAAGACTATGTATCAAATACTTCTAGGGAGTAGGCTTGTACAGAAGGGGAGATTTTCACATTTTGCTTCATATACCTTTGTATTTTAATTTTGTAAAATGACTACATAGCACTTTAAAAATTGAGATAAAATTCACATAAAATCTACTCTTGCCGGGTGTGGTGGCTCACGACTGTAATCCAAGCACTTTGGGAGGCCGAGGCAGGTGGATCACTTGAGGTAGGGAGTTCGAGACCAGCCTGACCAACATGGAGAAACCCCATCTCTACTAAAAAAAAAAATACAAAATTCGCCGGGCGTGGTCACGCATGCCTGTAATCCCAGCTACTTGGGAGGCTGAGGCAGGAGAATCGCTTGAACCTGGGAGGCAGAGGTTGTGCTGAGCGGAGATCGTGCCATTGCACTCCAGCCTGGGCAACAAGAGTGAAACTCCATCTCAAAAAAAAAAATAATTAAAAAAAAATCCACTCTTTTTAAAGGGTATAATTTATGATTTTTAGTACATTCACAAAGTCGTGCAGCCATTAACCACTACCTAATTCCACATTTCACCACCCCCAAAAAGAAACAGTATACCCCATAATAGTCATTCCTCATTCCCCCATGTTTGCAGTCCCTGGGAACCACTAATCTATATTCCATCTCTATGGATTTGCCTCTCTGAACAATTCATATAAATGGAATCATACAATATGTGACCTCTGTGCCTGGCATGTTTTCCAGGCTCATACACATTGGCATATGTATCAGTAATTCATTCCTTTTTATGACTATATATTACTTTAATACAAAATCTGTAAACAGGTCTGATTTTTAAAATACTCAGAAACAACTTACCCTTCTGTACCAATTACTTTATAGAAACTCAACAAAAACTCTAAATCCAGTCTCCATATTAAAGTGTAGTTTCTGTCTCCCAACTCCTAATACTGTCTTCATTATCTAGTCTCTCAGGTTCCATTTAAAAGGTTACCCGCTCAAACAGTACTCTTGTTTTCATTGGAATATTATTGTTCACACAGTAGAGCTAGCTAGCTCTTTGCCCAGCTGCATTTTATTTTCCCTATCTCCCCACCACTGCCCGACCACTAGCATAAAAACCCACTTATAGCCACTGAGAGGTATAGGCAAAGGTATAATTTGGATGTTTATGGATCTGCTGTCTTTTGACAAGGATGCAGGTCTGGTTGACTGACTTCAGTACACTGACCATGTGTAGATCATGTCTGCTATTGTGTAACACTTTCCAAATGCCACCATTAACTTATATAGTAATTGGTTATTTTATAGCTTTCATCTTCTGAATAAAAATCACAAATACATTTTTGCTTTACATCATTAATATTCAGTTACCTCATTATTTGAACAAGGCAGTATTATGTAACATTGGTTGATGTATAAAGCAGCATTTTGCCTACACAACTGAGGACTTAGTCTAATATATAAATATAAAAGGGATTGGGTTTTTCTCTTAAAAAGATAAACTAGCCATCTGCTGGCTAGAGAATTTTCCTCAGAAATTCTACCAGGTCCATCCTTTGGAGGAACTTTAGCAACTGCTGGCGACTGCAGTTGGAAAAACAAACAAACAACAAAAAAATAACAGCTTAAATAGCTTCAATTAGCTAAAGAATAGCACACAACTCCCCATCTCCATATTTTTATGGCAATTAAAATGAGACTTTAAAAATTGGTGGCAATTGAGACTTAATAATGGATTTTAAACACACACAGGCACATATGTGCCAGGCACTACTAGGTAACATTGGCAGTGAAGTACACCATCCTATGTTCCGGAGTTAACTAGAACATGTTACTTGATTTTTTCCCCCCACTCTGCAGGTTAGGAATTGTGTGTATGGAATGAGCATATCCTACTAATTACAACTTTGATTTCTGCCCGGGATGTGACAAACCTCAATATATAAGCACTGTAGTAGAAGCACACTGTCCATGGTAATGGGAGTACATTTCAAGATATAAGGTAAAATCCCTTTATGACAATGACAAGGATATTAATCCTGTACCCATATAATCAATCTGATAAATTGTACTAGGAGTTTTGGTTTATTTTCAAAATAACCTTCTAACTAGGTTCCAGAGGATCTGATTTAAACTATGGGTATCTGAACCATGTAATAAAAAAACCAAGATGTAATGCAGTTCGATTGTACTTACAAGATTGCAGTTTCTCTTCATGATAAAACCTTTATATTGTGAAACTTTGAACTGAATTCAAATTCACATTTTTTTTTCTCCCACACTTGTTTAATGAAAAGTTATTAAGCTAGGCATTTTACTCTGAAATAAAGCAAGATTAAAAGGAACACAATACTATTGCTGTTATCAAATAAGCTTCAGTATACACTTTCACAAAAAAGACAAACAAATATGAAAGTCATAAGTCATTTATTGAATGAATAGTATATGCAAGAATACCAATAAAAGGAAACTAATACTACAAACTACAATTTTGAAAATAAAGCCAATATAACAGGAACAAAATATACATAACATGAGAGGAATGTTTGATTTTTGACCCATAATGCATTCCTTATCTTTACAATTAACCTAAATGTCTGTTAGAACAAAACTGTATACCTTGGTCTAACTTCAGTGCTTTTTTAAAAAAGCAACAACACTCTAGAACACTTTTTCTTTTGCTTTGAGATATTTGAGATTCATACATTTGTTCAAGTACACAGATTCTGATTCAATAGCAGATCTACAGATCTTGTTATCTCTTAATATCTTGAGTAGCATGTACTTCTGAGCAAGTACTATCTGAAATTCTAAAACTGCTGATCCTTGAAATAAAATTTACCTCAGTTGTGGGTTTTTAATAACTTGAGATGAAAGTAAATTCACCCCCTACCCCCCTCCCCGCCAGGAACAAAGAGCTCTTATTAAAAGTATAGAAACTCAAGTCTATCTTTCTACTCTAAAGAACATTTCCTACTAACATTTCTGGTAAGGCAATAAATGCTCCAGAATAATCTTCAATATACGCTTGCAAAGATTACACTGTTTAATATCAATAACAAAAAACAAAACAAAAAAAGAAAAAAAGAAAGAAAAAAGACGCTTCAAAATTTCAGGCTAAAATATGCATAAAAGACAGTAACGGCAGTATTTTTTGAAATGATGTAAATGTTATATACTTATCAAATAATGTCATGCTTATTAAAACTACAGTTAAAGACTTAAGAGATGTACAGTAAATACACTGCTGAGGTCCATTTTTCTAAATATTAATACCACAATGTAATTACTACCCAGAAGATGATGATGCTACTTGGGAACATAAGTACTGTACAATTTTTACATTGTAAGGCACTTTTACTCAGCATGTGACGAAAACATGATTAGAGAATCAAAACATTGGAGGTTTATAACCAAACATGATTTTTCATGTGAATTCAATTTACATTTGAATTTTTAATGCAAGATTGTTTAGCCAATCACACCACAGTGAGAAAAACAGGTAGTCAGCCACTTATCTAGCCAACCAAAAGGTAAAGTGCTATTCTGGTTGCTAGTGGCAGAAAAAGGGCTGAAGAAACCCATACAAAGTCATACATTTTACTACATAACAAATTCATCAACTGACAGCTATAGTATTTGAACTCCTTTATATAATTATTGACTGGCCATGATTACCCCTGGCACCTTCCATTTTTCCTAAAAAAAAAAAAAAATGATTACAGTAGTTGTTCAAAAATGAAGGAGCTCTGTTGTCCCATGGGTAAGTCTATGGCACACAATGTAAAAAATGATCTAGACACAGTGATTTAAGGATTTTAAAATAATGATTTTCAAGCTGTTGTAAGGAAAGAAAGTACAGATCCTTTGGGAGAAGTCACATAGCTTGGTAAACAAACAGCTAGATCTGTCCTTGCACTTCAAGTCATGAATTTTGAAAATCACATACACACAAAAACCCAATGGCATATTAAGAGCAAAAAGAGAAAACATACAGGGCAACCCACTACTAAAGCTAGTTTCCTTCTAAAAATAGTAAAAGATGGTTAAAATAAAAGCAAGCATTGAGTCCCTTGATTTAAGTAAATGTGTGAATACACACTTGACAAACATGACTTTAAGGGACTCACAGTTTTTTAAAAAAGCAGTCATTAAGCACAGTGTAATTTTCCACCTGTTACATTTTTAAAATGCTGCTCTATCAGATGTAGAATATCTCAATGTACAGTCAAGTTAACATGATTATTCCTTATTTAAAAATCTGCTTTATTGTGGTGGCTTAATAATTCAACTAGTCAAAATCCCTTCCCTTGGTATTGAGGTGCTGTGGTAATATCAGGCAGACCACAACTAAAGTTATTTGGTTTTGCCATAAAGAAATGCATAAATGTGCTTCAGCAGGTAAGTGGAAGAAAATATCACTACCTAGAAATGCCAGTGTGAAAATCCTTTCTAAAAAGCTGGGTTCTTAGGCTTTCAAAACCAATTCTGACAATCGATAAAACACCACCAAGCCCTACAAGAAGAAAAGTAGGGCACAAAAGCCTATTTTATAGATAACCAAAGCAATGACTGAAAACATTAAAATATTAAATAAAGTTTCTAAAATAGTGGTCACAAAAGTAAAAATAAATACTGTTTTATGCAAAGACTTTTTTACTCTTACAGCACATGAGACCTCCTTACGTACTCTGCGCCAGTATGGGAAGTGTTCCACACAACAGGGCACTTGAGAGGAACACGTCTCGGACATGATGTCTGAAGTCCTTAGCAAGCGGTAACCCTTTCTTTACATCTTAAAAACATTTAATTTGCTGTTGCCAAATGTTAGTTTAAACTTGAAGGACTCAATCATTTTGCCAGAAGTCCTCTGTATAACATGGAAAGAGAGGAGGTGTGCTGTCAAGAGAATTTTGGCAAAAGCACTGGAGCTCATAGCTTATAATTAGCAGTTGCCTGAGTCCATGCTGGTCAGTGAGAACAACTTTAACAGGAACCAAATGAAAAGCTTTAGCATACTTCTTGGAAGAGATTTTTAGCATGTGCTGTTAAAGCCAAGAGAAAAAGAAGGTTCTCTTCATTTCTAGCCTCCATTACTTGAGTGTGAAAAAAAAATCCACAAATTACCATGTGCTGCCACCAGTGGCATGTTTGCATTGTAAAGGAAAATTTGCTTATGCTTTCCTTTGCGTATGGATCCACTAAACAAACTTAAACACTCTAAACAGCAGAACTATGTTCAGTCCAGAAATATAGCTTACTTTGTTTCATCTGCTTTAACTGTTGACACTATACACAGGGTTAATAGTGTTTCAATTGCTTCCCAGAAACTGCAAACTATAGCTACGTAATATCAACATGTCAAACTCAGCCTTCTAGTGAAGGCTCATAAAACAAACAAGACATTTTTAGGCAGTTCAATGAAGGATCTAAGAGTTGGGCAGTAAAAAGTTACAAACCCTTTTTGATTTTAGAAAACAGTGAAAAAAGAATAGTAGTTATGGATGTCTTATTCATTCCCAGTTTTCTAACTCTGTCCCATGAACCTGTTTAAAAGATGATAAAAAAATGTAAAATATGATGCTTGAGGGGAACACAATCAATATAATGTTATTGAGGAGTGTGATTATCTTATTGATTTGACATTACAACTATACTTATTGATAAAGCAGATAGCTTGTTTTTATGGTTACAAAATCAGCTAGTTAAAAAAAAAAACAAAAAAACAACTACTATGCAAGCCTACAAAATCCTCAGCATTTTAGTAACATGCTCTTAACTAAACATAATAGGATTAAAAAAATCTTACTGCATACCATTACTTCAACATGTATATATCAGTGTGTATTGTATCCTCACAACAGATCCCATATAATTAACTTTCATACCTAGTTTCCATTAAGTTGCTGCTGAGTTAGTTGTTGCTGATCAATTTCTACTTTTCCTCGGCTTTTACTCTCTCGTTCCTCATCTTCTTCATCTCTCTCATCATTTCCGCTATGATTTTTACAGTATAATCTACAACGATGAAAGACAAAAATCTCAAAATGCTTTGTCACTGTTGAACATTCCTACCAACATTAGTGGATGAGGCTAGTGCCCATTTAAAACACGGGTTTCCTCATCCACACTTTAAAAAATACTCCCCAATTAGTTACAGACCCATTTTTTTTTTTTTTTGAGACGGAGACTCGCTCTGTCACCCGGGCTGGAGTGCAGTGGCCGGATCTTAGCTCACTGCAAGCTCTGCCTCCCGGGTTTACGCTGCCTCAGCCTCCCGAGTAGCTGAGACTACAGGTGCCCTCCTAGTTTTTTGTATTTTTTTAGTAGAGACGGGGTTTCACCGTGTTAGCCAGGATGGTCTCGATCTCCTGACCTCGTGATCTGCCCGTCTCGGCCTCCCA
>NW_012107130.1:1216670-1218403 GCF_000951045.1 Mandrillus leucophaeus | reverse complement strand
TTCCCCCTCCCCCCACCCCACGACAGGCCCCGGTGTGTGATGTTCCCCACCCTGTGTCCAAGTGTTCTCATTGTTCAATTCCCACCTATGAGTGGGAGGCGATTCCTCAGTTTTATGTCTATTATACATAAGACGACAATGGAAGAATGCTTAGAACATGTTCACTGGATGCCCTCTTGTGGTCAGCAATAGATAAAAGAAATCATCTAGGAATTCACATGTCTAGTTTAGATTACCTAAACTAGGTCTAATATTTGAGTAGAATAAAAGGCAGAGGTGGGGTTCAGGACACAGTGGACAACAATAACAACTGACTTCAATCTAGTTTTGTTCATTATTTTTCTTTTTAGTCTTAAAACATTTTCAATAACTTTCAAAGAGCTAGGGAGAATTTGTACACTTCAAATACTACACATTGGGAACTGCCTTTTTACATTTTTAAATCATGAGTTTAAATATCAAGAGTGAGATTCCTACACAATAGCACCTACGAAGAATCTTCCCATAAAATATAACCTGAATCTAATTAAACTTCTGAACCAACTTCTAGTTTACAAGAAATGGGAGAGAGGGATAGAGACACAAGTTAAATGACATCATGAAATGGCAAAGAGACAAATCTAGAATGTGGGACTCAGGACAATTTATCGAGGCTCTTCAATAAGTAAGGGGACAAGTATGTCTGTATTTAGACTTAAGAGACATATCAAAATGCAATGGATGGACCTTGCATGTATCCAGATTTGAACAAATTAAGTCTAAAATGAGATTTTTTTTACACAACTGGACAAATGTGAAAATGGATTGGGTATAAGATGATACTAAGAAATAATTGTTAATTTTACAAAGTGTGATAATGGAATAATAATTATATAATGACAAGAGATCTGGAATTTTGCTTTAATATATATACTTCAGGAAAATAAACAATTAGGTAAAGCAACTGTGGCAATAACTCGGTAACTGCTGATATGAGGACTTGTTATACTATTCTGTTTTTGTTTACATTTGAAAATCATCTTTTTAATAGAAAGTTTCCTCTAAAAGGACAAGTGCTTTGTTGTTGGAGCAACTTTTAATCATTTTACGGGATTAGTTTTTACTTGCAGAATATTTCCCATAGGCCCTTATATGGCCTTCACTAGTCTAGGTGCCAAGGTCACAGGTGTCAACTGGTCAAACAAGGTCCCTGCTGTCACAGAACTCCGTTTGTTTTTTTTTTTTTGAGACGGAGTCTCGTTCTTTCGCCCAGGCTGGAGTACAGTGGCACCATCTGGGCTCACTGCAAGCTCCGCCTCCCGGTTCACACCATTCTCCTGTCTCAGCCTCCTGAGTAGCTGGGACTACCGGCGCCCACCACCATGCCTGGCTAACTTTTTGTATTTTTAGTAGAGATGGGGTTTCACTGTGTTAGCCAGGATGGTCTCGATCTCCTGACCTCATGATCCACCCGCCTCGGCCTCCCAAAGTGCTGGGATTACAGGCATGAGCCACCGCGCCCGGCCAGAACTCCATTTTTTATGGTGGAAGGCTGACATTTTAAAAGAATCCATATTTAAATGGTTAAAAATACAATAAATACAATAAATACAGGATAAACATAAATAACAATTATTATGTACCCCTCCCTCGTCTTTCGAATAGGAATACAGTCAGGACCCAGAAAGGGCTGGTAAGGAAGAAAAGCCATAGTTAGGAGACAGGGAAGCCATTTCTTTTTTTTTTTTTTTTTT
>NW_012107130.1:1214992-1216072 GCF_000951045.1 Mandrillus leucophaeus | reverse complement strand
CTCGGCCTCCCAAAGTGCTGGGATTACAGGCTTGAGCCACCGTGCCCGGCCACAGACCCATTTTTATCTAAAAGATAGGAAAACACACTATTATTGAGATAATAAAAGTTCATCTGAAACAAAATCTCTGGTTTAAGATGACAGTTATCATAAAGCAATTCCTCATTTTGCCCAATGAGATTAAAAGCAAAGTTTTGGCCAACTTAAGAATACCAACCTTCAGGTATACTGATGAAATAATCAAATTCTATAAATGTGTTTCATATATTTAATTTAAAATCACATTTCAGGAAATATATATTCTATCTATACTGCTGCCTTCTGCTCACATTTGATGAAACAATTTTACTCAAACTCTTCAAATGTCTTTTCATTATCAGCATCCTAGCCTTCACTGGAATACCTACATGAGTCATCTAACAGTTTTCCGGCACTGCATTTGGCTATGTCTCTTTTAATCTAGACTGATCCTTCCACCTTCTTGTTTTTACATGACACTGACTCTTTAGGATGAGATCAGACCAGACAGTCTGTCAACTGTAGCACATTCTGGACTTGTCTAATTGTGGTACTGTTTTATTTGGTTCTCTCTTGCCCTGTATTTCCTATACACTGGGAATAAGGTCTAAGGGCTTGGTCAGCTTCAGGTTCAGCTTTTCTTTTTCAGTCAAGACATTTTGTAGGTAATCCTGTATACTTCAGGAGGCATCTAATTTCAAAATATCCTGCTACTGGGTAACACTATATTTGATCATTTGGTTAAAGTAGTGGTGATGGCCAGATTTCTCCATTGTAAAGGTAGGTTTTCCCCTTTAAATCTGGCAAGTTATCTCTGGAGTGACACTTTATCATGCTTGGTTCTAACCTTTTATTTGGGTATACAGACTGTATATTTAAAATTCATTAAGTTTTTAATAAAAATCATAATATAGGTGATTTGGACAATCAAAAAAGGGCAGGCTGATTTGAGCCCTTTTTTTCTTTTTGTATTATACTTTAAGTTCTAGGGTACATGTGCACAACGTGCAGGTTTGTTACATATGTATACATGTGCCATGTTGGTGTGCTGCACCCGTTAAC
>NW_012107130.1:1202383-1213067 GCF_000951045.1 Mandrillus leucophaeus | reverse complement strand
CGCCTGCCTCAGCCTCCCGAGTAGCTGGGGACTACAGGCGCCCACCACTGCACCTGGCAAATTTTTTGAAGTTTTAGTAGAGACAGGGTTTCACCGTGTCAGCCAGGATGGTCTCGATCTCCTGACCTCGTGATCTGCCTGCCTTGGCCTCCCAAAGTGCTGGGATTACAGGCGTGAGCCACCGCACCCGGCCAGGGAAGCCATTTCATTCAGAAATATTCCTCCCTGTATTTCCTCCTATTTGTCCCTTCTTCTCTTGCCAAACTACACACCTATATGGGTTCTCATTTGAACTCAATGGTCTCTATCTGGAATCTACATTACAAGTGGATTGCAGAAACAAATCTCAATAGGAAAAAAATAAAAGAGCAATTCAAATCATTATGGATCCAAGTACAAATATTTTTGTTTTGAGAGGGTCACTGAAATGTGGTTGTCTAATAGCTAAAAAGCAAAAACAACCCAGACGTCTGAAAAAGGAACCAATAAACTGATATACCTATATAATGGAATACCATGCAATCATTAAAATAGATGTAGGCTGGGCACAATGGCTCATGCTGTAATCCCAGCATTTTGGGAGGCTGGGGCGGGTGGATCGCTTGAGTCCAGGAGTTTGAGACCAGACTGGGCAACATGGTGAAATCTCGTCTGTACAAAAAAAATCAGCTGGGTATAATGGGGTGCCCTTGAGGTCCCAGCTACTTGGGAGGTTGAGGTGAGAGGACCACCTGAGCCTGGGAGGTTGAGGCTGCAATGGATTGTAATCGCACCATTGCACTCCGGCCTAGGTGACAGAGTGAGAGTGTCTCAAAAAAAAAAAAAAAAAAACCCAAAAACCAAAAAAAACCAAGATGTAAAATTGATTAATGTCACACAAAAATGTCTCAGATAAGTGGAAAAGAGATTATAAAACGGCATAGATAAGAAAATCTTTTTTTTTAAGAAAGCAAAGGAATAAAAGGATGGCTGCCCCATAGGCAGAGCAGCAGAAAATCTTGTTTTTATAAATACATGCACATAATCACATAAACGTCTAAGAGAAAACATTCCAAAAGATTTAAAATTATTACCTCTGCGTGGTAGAATTAAAGTTGACATTAAGTATTTTTTCTCATCTATATTTCCATTTTTCTTCCAAAATGAAAATGGAAATATTTTCCATTTAAAACTATTATAATAAAAGCATCTAAAAGTTACATTTTAAATATAATAGTTCTCCATATAATCTGATTTTGGATATTTAAAATCAGCCTGTTATTTTAAAATGTTAATGGCTACTTTAATAATAATATACTGCTCATGAAGATATTCAAACACTACAGAATCCTATCATGGAGAATATAAACTTGCCTCTTCTCCTCCATCCCTATGTAACTAATGAGAAGTAATATAACCATTAAGCTTGTTGAATATGTTTCTAGAGATTTTTCTACGTACACAAAAACATATACACACATATGTGGAAGGAGACCTTAAGGAGGGGTGAGCAGAAGGATGGTGATGTGGGTCTTTGACGACACTGAAAAATTGCCTACCACATCTGGATTGCTTTTCTCTGCATATCTTTTAGGTGAGAAAGCAACCCTCTCTCTTGTTAAGCTGCTATTTTTTTTTTCTGTTATATAAGGTAAACACAACCATTACAAGTGAAAATTATATCACATTTAGCCTTTCAAATAAAACTGTCAAAAAATTTGGATTTGATCAAAATTATACCAAATTTATACATTTGGTGAGAATAGGTGTCTTTCGAAGCTGAGTTTTCTATCAAGAAACATAATACATTTCACCACTCATTTCAGTCCTTTGTAAAATGCAATTTTTGACCAGGTATGGTGGCTCACAGCTGTAATCCCAGCACTTTGGGAGGCGCAGGTGGGTGGATCAGTTGTGTCCAGGAGTTTGAGACCAGCCTGGACAACATGGTGAAACCTTGTCTCTACAAAAAATAGCAAAAATTAGCCAGGCATGGTCACGTGTACCTGCAGTCCCAGCTACTCGGGAGGCTGAGGTGGGAGGATCACCTGAGCCCAGGAGGTCGAGGCTGCAGTGAGCCATGATCATGCAGTGGCACTCCAGCCTGGGTAACAGAGTGAGACCCTGTCTCCCCACCCACACCCCAAAACAAAGCTTTGTGTGCTTTTTTTTTTTTTTTTTAAAGAGAAAAGAAATATTTTATTTCCAAACATGACTTGCTCTCTCAGATGCAGCTGTGTGTGCTTTTTTTAAATGGAAAAAATTCATCTTTAGTGTATGTGTGTTTGGCGGGGTATGGCAGACGATTTTCGTTTACATTTTCTAACTAGTTATTACTGGAATTGCTTTTTAAAAGTCATCTCACATTCAGCAATCTTACTGAGCTCTTACTAATTTTAATAAATTCAAAGTTGATTCCTTTGAATTTTCTTGGTAAACAATGATATAAGTAACAAATATTGATCATTTTATTACACACTTTTATTTATTTTTATTTGAGATGGAGTTTCGCTCTGTTACCCAGGCTGGAGTGCAGTGGGGCAATCTCGAGGCCGGTCTCAAACTCCTGACCTCGTGATCTGCCAGCCTCAGCCTCCCAAAGTGTTGGGATTACAGGCGTGAGCCACTGCGCCTGGCCTTATTTTTTAAGTTGAGACAGGGTCTCACTATGTTGCCCAGGCTGGTTTCTACTTCCAGGGCTCAAGCAATTCTCCAGTGTGGGCCTCCTGTGTAGCTGGGGCTACAGGCGTGTGCCACTTTGTGTGGCTAATTTTTAAATGTTGTGTAGAGATGGGTCTTACTGTGTTGCCCAGGTTGGTCTCGAATTCCTGGCCTCAAGCAATCCTCTTGCTTCGGCCTCCCCAAGTGTGGGATTATAGACGTGAGCCACTGCACTGGGCCTCTTTCTTTTTGTCTTGCATCAGCTTAACCCTCTAGAAGAATGTTAAAAGTCATGCTAGTAGTTGGCATCTTTGTCTTCTTCCTAATCTGAATTAAAGTATAGTCTAATGGTTTTCAATTAGAGATGAACATAAGAATCACTTGGGGAGTCATAAAAGTGCATGGTTTGGGCCCCAACCCAGACCTACTAAATTTAAATCTCTACGGGTAGGGCTCAGGCATGAACATTTTAAAAGAGGGTCTTATCCACATCACAGTGATTCTGAGGCTCACTCCTGGTTAAGAACCATTGCTCCTTTACTTTAACAACAAATAAGCTATTTGCTGTTGTTTTTCTCATAAACACCTATTAAGATTCCTAGCTTACCAAGAGCACTTGTTACTTTAAAATTCAGAAACTGATGTTGAATGTTATCAAATGTCTTTTCACCATCTATAAGGAAGGTGATAAGATTTTTATTTACTCTACTAACAAATTATATTAATATATTTCCTAATTTTGAACAGTCTTTTTTCTTTCTATTTTTAAAATTATATAGAGACGAGAGTCTCGCTTTGTTGCCTGCACTGATCTGGAACTCCTGGCCTCAAGCAATCCTCCCACCTAAGCCTCCCAAAGTGTTGAGATTATAAGTGTGAGCCACTGTGCCCAGCCTGAACAGTCTTTCAATTCTTAGAATACAGACCTGGATTTGATTTACTAATATTTTAATTAAAATTTTTGTATATTTATAAAAGTGAGATTGTGGCTGGGCATGGCTCATGCCTGTAATCCTAGCACTTTGGGAGACTGAGGCAGGGAGATCACTTGAGCCCAGGAGTTTGAGACCAGTCTGGGTAACATAACAAGACCCCTCCTCAAAAAAAAAAAAAAAAAAAAATTAAAAAAATTAGCTTGGCTATAGTCCCAGCTACTTGGGAGGCTGAGGTGGGAGGATCACGTGAGGCCAGGAGGTCAAGGCTGTAGTGAGTCATGATCACACTACTGCACTCCAGCCTGGACAACAGAGTCAGATCCTGTCTCAGAGCAAAAAAAGGGAGACTGGTCTACAGTTGGTTTGTCTGTCTTTTAACGTATCTTTGTTAGGTTTGGTACCATAGTTACGTAAGCTTTACAGAATGAAGCAGTAAGTTTTCCATCTCTTGCTATGTGCTGGATCTCTTAAATAACATTGGGATTATTTGTTCCTTAAAGGCTTTATAAAACTCCCTTGAAAACATTTGTGCCTTGATTATTAAACAGAATTTGGCAAATTTTGTTATATAGCATAGCACCTTATGTAAGCACCCAAATGGCTTGGTGACTGCTTGTGCACATTGTCTTTTACACAGAATACTAGACCTGGAAGTTATTGGTTTATTGCATTCTAGGCATGTGAGAGTAAGGAAGTGCTTTACAACTCTGGACAGCAAATAAAAACTTCAGGAGTCCCTGCCAACTTATACTCCAGTTGATTAAACAAATGGAACCATTACATTAACACCACCTAACCCAAGGCAGCACAGGTAAGTGGAAGACCCATAAAAAAGAGGGTGACCCCCAAACCCAAATCTTCAAACTTTATTTTTTCATCATCTTCTCAAGAGAACCTTTTGCCTTCTATCTATCACATCCTATTCTAAGCTACCAATAATTCTCACCTGGACCACCAGCACTAGCCTCCTAACACATCTCCCCATTTCCACCTCTGCTTGTGTCTCACCCAGGGCACTTGCATATGTTGTTCTCTCTGCCCAGAATACCTCTCCCAACCAAGGCTCACCTTTGTCCTTAATATCTCAGCTTAAAGCTGAGCACTATTTCCTTCAGAAAATTCTTAAAGACTCCCCACTACAGACTAGGTTACCTCTTCCTTCTTACATGCTCTCATAACACTTTGTAACTTCTCTGGAACACTTATGCTGCTATGTTGTAATTGCATATCTGTCTGGCCACTTAAATAATAGGTCTCTCCCAATAGATTGTAAGCTTCTTGTTGCCCAGGCTGGAGTGCAATGGCACAATCTTGGCTCACTGCAACCTCTCCCTCCTGGGTTCAAGTGATTCTCCTGCCTCAGCCTCCCGAGTAGCTGCGATTACAGGTGCCTGCCACCACACCTGGGTAATTTTTGTATTTTAGTAGAGACGGGGTTTCACCATGTTGGTCAGGCTGGTCTCGAACTCCTGACCTCAGGTGATCCACCTGCCTTGGCCTCCCAAAGTGCTGAGATTACAGATGTGAGCCACCGCACCTGGCCCAGCATATGTAGTTTTGATCACTGTTATATGCCCAGCTTCAAGCACAATGGCTGGCACACAGGAAGCATAACTAACATTGGATGGATGAATGCTAATCCAGGGATATGTAGTCAGAGGAAAATGCCAATTGTAGTACTCATTCCTTACACAATGTGCTCAGTATTCTATTCTATACTTAACTAAATATCACCTAAGAATAGAGATTGAGTAAACTAATGTCATCTATTTAAGGACAGTTACTTACTAACATGTTTAGGGAAATAGACAATTGTTGTTTTCTTACTTGTAAATTCCTCGTGACATATTTTCAATGTATTTAGCTTTGTCTTGTACTCCACAGTGGTAATGGTAAGTCTTAACACAGGCTTTTATTTCACATCCAATAGTAGCACCAGGCTGACTGCAAAGTGTACATTTCTGTATAAGGAAAGAGAAATAATCGTAAGCAGTATTTCAAGAAAACAGCAGCCATTTTCTATTGAAAAAGAATACACTGAAATTATCACGTAGCATATAACTGAAATAACGCTGCAGCTGAAACCATACTTTGATAAGCCTTCTAATATTGCCATCCCCTGATGTTTCTATTATTTAACATTTGTAAACTGCCGGCTTGTTAGAAAAACTACTGACCATCCCAGGTCTGACATCTAAATGTAGGTAAGACTCTCCTCAATACTGCCAAATACACAAAAAAATGATGTTGTGTATTTTAGTGGTTGGTTTCTTTCCCTCCCTAAGATCAGATCCTTTCCTATTATGATTAGGGGAAAGAATAAGAAACCAGAAAAGCAGTTCCCCCACAGAAGAATCACTACCAGTAGACAAAAGTGCAGAGGGCGACTAAAGGGGCTGAAATCTTTTCAAGACTTCTCAGTTTGGCCTAGATAAGCCTTGCCTGAAGAATGTTCGGAGATTAAAAGGTAACTGTTGAAAAAGGGGTTTCAAGTCAAATAAGTTTGAGAAAGGATAGGTTAAGCACATCACTTTATTGCAGGACTTCTCACAGCCTTTTCTCCAAGGGTGGGGGCACAGAGTAAACAGTTTTCAAGTTTATTGAAATCTAGATGCCCTTTTATCTCTGGAGGGGTGGGGGAACATCTTGATGAACTAACTTCCTTTAGAGCACACTTGGGGGAAATGCTAGGTTAGTGTTTACCCCAACCCTCAATGGTGCAGAGGTAAACAATAAGTTGGCAAGATAATTGAATTGCTATCTTAGTCACCTATTTGAACTTTAGCTGTATTATACAACACTGCTCTGAATAATACGATAAAGTGGTTTTTCCTTTTTTCAGTACCACAGGCTCTGTTATGAAAGTTTCCTTTTCAGCTGGATGCTCACGCCTGTAATCCCAGCACTTTGGGAAGCTGAGGCGGGTGGATTGCATGAGGTCAGGAGTTCATGAGAAGCCTGGCCAACATAATGAAACCCTGTCTCTACTAAAAATACAAAAATTATCCAGGTTTGGTGGTGCATGTTTGTAATCCCAGCTACTTGGGAAGCTGAAGCACGGGAATCACCTGAACCCGGGAGGCAGAGGTTACAGTGAGCCAAGATCGCGCCACCGCACCCCAGCCTGGGCGACAGAGTGAGACTCTGTCTCAAAACAACAACAACAAAGAAGGCCTATATGAAACAAGTGCCACAAATTTTGGTAATTGATGAAGCAAGATGATGGATAGATACGTGTTACTAGGCTTTCCAATTGTGGTATGTTTGAAAATTTCCCAACAAAAAATTTAAAAATTAATTTCTAGAGACAACTGATATTATTATAGCATTCATAAGCTATAAAGGAGTAAGTGATCAATAAAGATGCCAATATTTCTTAGAGCTACTTGTTGGTAATTTAGTATGTTTAACAACATGAGACTAAGGTGTATTTTATATTATTTTATTTAAAAAAACTTTTAACGCTATGACAAACATTTTAAGAGGCAGTCCTGTGTATGTGTACTTTAAAAAGAAAGCCCTGAAAAAAATTTCCTTTAAGCAAGCTTACACAATGTAACATTTTAAACTTAAAAAAGTTTGTCACATTCATATCTTCATTTATTTTATTGTTAAAGGCTTGCAAATGCCTTGAAATGTATATAAATCTCAGTATAATCCTCTTAAGTAATGAAGTTACATAGAAAGAGAAATAAGTTTCAGTAACATCAACATCCTTTATTATATTACAAATAAGTCAATATACTTTGCTTTAACATATGAACTACTTTATATTAAATTTTCTGATGACTGGATAAATTTGGGATGTACTCTAAATTTAAAGCAGCAAGTCAAGTGTAATGTTGCATAACAAATATAAAAACTACAGACCATTCTTTTTCCTCGCTTAATCTCCTGAAGTACAGTTTTAATATCAAAGTCTCCAAATTCTGCTCTTGAGGTTGTTGTGAGCTGGACTGTGCCAGAAGAAAACAACTAGAGAAGAAAAATGCAGGAACATTAACATTCAGAATCCTTATGAGGAAAACATTAAATGTGATAACAAGTGTGTTATATTTAATTTCCGAAGAAAGATAATCTTTCCTTAATAATCAAGTATCTGCTCAAATATTTTTAATATATTTACATGTCTGATTAAAATACAGCTAAAATTATGGACATTGAAATAAAAATGAAGATTGACAGTGTGAAGCCAAGATTAAATCGCTTCAAGCAATGAAAATTTCAACAATGTCACTCTATTCTCAACTATTTTACATTTCCACAGTTTTAAAAAACAGTTTAAATTGGCAAATTTCAACCACAGATGCAGATCAGAATCACTTGGGGGATTTTGTTTTTCAAACTAGACACATATGAGATCTATTCCACAGGGTTCCTAGATGCACATATTTTGGAAAAAGCTCACCAGGTAAATATGATATGTACTCTGGTTAAGAACCTGTGACATAAATAATGTAATTTTAAAAACCTTATCAATGGGATGAGTCATTCAATACACTCTAAGTCAAAGATATTTATGTATACTGTAAGTCAGGCATGGATCTAAGGATGTCAAGATAAAAACTTATTCTTATCTTCAAGGAATTTAAGAGTCTGTTAGGGAAGATAAGTTCATAAATGAATAACTGTAATACAGTGTGTTAAGTACAACAGAGATAATTATTAGGTTATAGTAAAAGTCTAAAATATATTTCATGACATGCTTATAAAGACAAAATTTTTACAGTTATGAAATAATTAATTACAGATTATCCTAACTACAGTAACTATAATTAGAACTACTTCAAATCCTACTAAAACATAAAGGCTATAATTTAACAAAATCTAAATTTTATTAAGATTTGGGATTACAAGATATACTATTCATGACTCTAAAATACTAACACTTGTGGGGGAAGTTTTTTGGTTACTAGCTAAATGATTTTTAAAAAATCACTTGGGCTTTTAGATCACAGGGGAAACAAAGAAAAACAAACAAACAAACAAAAAAACAAAATTGGGCTTAAAAGAACCATGGTTACCATGCACTTATAATGGGCAGCTGCCTTCTTGGCATTAAATATATGCAGTTTTCCTCGTGCTTCATTTTCTTCCTCCCCTACATGGCAAAATCCACATTTAGGCCTGGTGTCACTAGGGCTGCTTCTGTGTGGAGACCTATCTCTCTGCAAATGTAAAAGAAAAAAAGAACTTAAAAAAAAATCATGAAAATATGCTATCAGTATTTCAAGCTTATTTAACATTTCAAATGATGAACTTCACCTATAGTTTAAATGAAATATTCATGGTGCAACAAAAAGTAAGAATCCAACAGTTTTTTTTTACTTACATAGGAACTACTTTCCATTTCGTCTGTTCCATGGGAGGATGTGGACCTGGTATCTTCTGACAGTCCTTTAAAATTAGTTTTTCTTGGCCTTCCTTTGCGACTTTTCTTTTTACTTTTAGGTGATGAGGGCTCCAGTTCGTGTTCATTAAAACTTTCCTCTAAATCAGCTGCTTAAAAATGAACAAAAACCTTTTATGGACCAATCTCAAAATAAGTATTAGTTCATGGGTCTTTAGGACATATGTTTCTCCTTAGAATGAAACTGTCTCCAGAAATGAGGAGAAATGGTCTGTGGTATGCTCAATATAGCAACCCAATGTTTCAGATAAATGCAATAAAAATCAAATACAAATAGTTTAGTAAATTAATTTTTAGAGTTTGCTTTTGTATTTTTTTTTTTTTTTAACCATAGGTTTCAAAGAGTTTGTAAAAGTAGAACACTTACCTAGAAAATACACTTATTGTAACTTGGAAAACTAAATGAAAATAAAGTAGATATATTTGTGCTATCCAATGTGGTAGCCACTAGCAACATGTGGCTTAAAAAAATTAAGTCAGTTATAATTAAATACAATTAAAACTTCAGTCTCATAGTCACACTGACTGCACTGCAAGAGCTTATTAGCTATATGCGGCTAGTTGCAACTGTATTAGACAGCACATATACAGTGTCACTGTCACAAAAAAAGTTCTATTGGATAACATTGGTCTAGATTACTCTTCAAACTATCATGAAAACTGAATGAATAAATTCAACAAGGAAGTCATTTACAATTGAACTAATGGATCAAGTAATTAAACAAATATTAAGTACAAAAAGAATTTCTAATACAAGCAGTAAAAGAAGTATGTTGCTAGTTAGTTGCATATGCTTTAATGAATTAAGCAAAACCTACGCAGAAATTTGAGAACTGCATTTCTCAGTAATCTGAAAAGAATTTCTACCATAATGAAAGGTGTTTCATCAGTAGTTTACTATAAATATTTTATTTATTGAGGGCCTCTGTATAAGATAATGTATTAATATTTAGTGTTTAAAAGGGTAATAAAAACCAAATGTTCACTTGCCATAAGGTCAAACTATGGAAAGTTTTAGGTACGGCTCTAATATCTTCAACATTTTTTCCTTTACCATGTTATTGATTATAATTCTAGAGACTAATTTCTCAATGAGAAACCATATCAACTCCTATGCTCAGATGTTAATATCTTTCCTACTACTTCGAAGGTTGTTTATTAGAAACGAAAGTACATTTATTATAAGAAAAGGGCAATTCAGTTGGTATACCTGAATATATATAAACTAAGGGAACTACAAGTATTAGATTGTTTGCAAAACAGTTAATAACAATATACATGAGTGCAACTTCACAGAGCTGTGGTAGGACCTGAGGGAGTTAAGGGGAAAAGGTAAAAGTTATTGGATAGTGTTTTATAGGCAACAACATAAATTCATGTGAATAACTTCCTGTGAAGACAGAGAAGTCAATTAAAGATGTTTTCTCTCCTTAACACAATAGCAAATTTCATGTCAGAATATACTACTTAATTTAAATATTCAAATTGACAATCTTTAATACAGGGAATTTCACTAAAAGCTGTCAGAATCACTTGCACTTGGCTGGACACGGTGGCTCACACCTGTAATCCCAGCACTTTGGGAGACCGAGGCGGACAGATCACGAGGTCAGGAGTTCAAGACCAGCCTGGCCAATATGGTGAAACCCCATCTCTACTAAAAATACAAAAAATTAGCTGGGCGTGGTGGTGCGCGCCT
>NW_012107130.1:1198572-1199398 GCF_000951045.1 Mandrillus leucophaeus | reverse complement strand
GAAACCCCGTCTCTACTAAGAATACAAAAATTAGCTGGGCGTGGTGGCAGGGTGCCTGTAATCCCAGCTATTCGGTAGGCTGAGGCAGGAGAATCGCCTGAACTTGGGAGGCGGAGGTTACAGTGAGCCAAGATCGCGCCACTGCACTCCAGCCTGGTGACAAGAGCGAAACTCTGTCTACAAAAATAATAATAATAAATAAATAAATTGGAAGATCATTTGCATATAGTGACAGAATGTCTATATTATAGAGAACACCTGCATATCAATTTTAAAAAGACAAACTCTAAGAGAAAAATGCACAAAGAACAGGAAAACGCAATTCACAAAAGAAATATAAATGACAAAAAAACATGAACAGATGCCCAACCTCACCAGTGAAAATGGAAATTAAAATTAAATGAAATAATCAGACAAAAAGACTTATACCTAGCACAGGTATGGGAATTTGACGCTGTTGGTGGGAACATAAACTGGGTAAACAGTTTCAGAAGCAACGTGACAGTACTCATTCCCCACGTTAAATGCATAGACCCTTTGACTTGGCAATCCCATTTCTAAGACTTTTATCTCATAGAGTCACTCGTATAAGTACATAAGTATATTACGTATAAGGCAAGGTGTTGCAGTATTATTTGTAATCATGAAAAAACAGATATAACCAATTTTATTAATAGATAAATCCTTAGGCCTGGGCACAGTGGCTCACGCCTATAATCTCAGCACTTTGGGAGGCCAAGGCGGGTGGACTGTTTGAGGTCAGGAGTTCAAGACCAGCCTGACCAACATGGTGAAACCCCGTCTCTACTAAAAATACAAAAATTAG
>NW_012107130.1:1192801-1196007 GCF_000951045.1 Mandrillus leucophaeus | reverse complement strand
GGTCAGGAGTTCAAGACCAGCCTGGCCAATATGGTGAAACCCCATCTCTACTAAAAATACAAAAAATTAGCTGGGCGTGGTGGTGCGCGCCTGTAGTCCCACCTAATTGGGAGGCTGAGGCAGAAGAATCACTTGAACCCGGGAGGCAGAGGTTGCACTGAGCCAAGATTGTGCCACTGCACGTCCAGCCTGGGTGACAAAGCAAGACTCCATCTCAAAAAAGAATTACTTGCACTTGCCAAATATTAAAATTTCTCAAAATGAAAAATCGTAACCGTTTCAATCATTCTAAGACATCTATGTGTATGTATATATAAAACATTCAGTTTTATACATATGTATACACATATAATATATTCAGTTATCTATTATGAAAATAAGCATCACTAACACCATACATAACACTATTAAATAACATTTAATAGTTGTTTAACAAATAACATTAATAAACAAATAAGATGTTTAATAAATAACATTATTAAACATCTATAAAAATTACTTAAGAACTGATTCCATTATCAAGCCAACATGATTAGTTTCCCACATGGCATATTTGTTCTAAATATGAAATCATTCCACAAAAATTTTTAACAACTTTAACATCAATAGTAAAAGTCACAAAAAATTCATACATTTAACTATATTAGACTTTCGAACTTCTGAAAAGTATAAATTAAAAAGTGATAAATTTGGGCCGGGTGCGGTGGCTCACGCCTGTAATCCCAGCACTTTGGGAGGCCAAGGTGGGCAGATCACCTGAGATTGGGAGTTCGAGACCCTCCTGACTAACATGGAGAAACCTGTATCTACTAAAAATACAAAACTAGCTGGGCATGGTGGCGCATGCCAGTAATCCCAGCTACTCGGGAGGCAGAGACGGAAAATGGCATGAACCCGGGAGCCGGAGCTTGCAGTGAGCCAAGAGCACACCACTGCACTCCAGCCTGGGCGACAAAGTGAGACTCTGTCTCAAAAAAAAAAAAAAAAAAAAAAAAAAGTGGCAAATTAAAAGGCAGACAATAAACTGGAAAAAGGCCGGGCATGGTGGCCAAGGTGGTTGGATCACTTGAGGTCAGGAGTTCGAGACCAGCCTGGCCAACAAGGTGAAAACCCATCTCTACTAAAACTCCAAAAAAAAATTAGCTGGGTATGGTGTCGTGTGCCTGTTAACCCAGCTACTAGGGAGGCTGAGGCAGGAGAATCACTTGAACTCAGGAGGCAGAGGTTGCAGTGAGCCAAGATCATGCCACTGTACTCCAGCCTGGGTGACAAAGCAAGACTCTGTCTCAAAAATAAAATAAAATAAAATAAAATAAAATAAAATAAAATAAAACTGGAAAAATAACTGCTTCTGCTGTACCTCTGACAAAGAATTAGTATCGTTATGACATGATAAACTCATACAAGATTAAGACCCAAATGGAAAAATAGATCAAGGATATAATCAGATAATTCTCAGAATATAAGTAGTTAATAAGCACAGTTTAAAAACATTTAACTTCTCCAGAACCAAAGTGCAAATTAAGTGATATATCATTTTCACCTATCAAAACAGCAGACTTTAAATAGTTATTAAAAGCTAAAATAAAAGCCACAATGAGATACCATCTCACATCAGTCAGGATGGCTATTATTAAAGAGTCAAAAAACAATAGATGCTAGTGAGGCTGTGGAGAAAAGGGAACGTTTATACACTGTTGGTGGGAATGTAAATTAGCTCAGCCACTGGGGAAAGCAGTTTGGAAATTTCTCAAAGAACATAAAACGGAACTACTATTTGACCCAACACCACCATTACTGGGTATATATTCAAAAGGAAACAAATCATTCCACCAAAAAGACACATGCACTGGTATGTTCACCACAGCACTATTCATAATAGCAAAGACAAGGAATCAACCTAGGTGTCCATCAACAGCGGACTGGATAAAGAAAATGTGGTTTGGAGTGGAATGCCCTGCTACATGGAATACCCTGTAGCCATAATAAAGAATGAAATAATATCCTTTGTGGCAATAAGGATATAGCAGGAACAGAAAACCAAATACAACATGCTCTCACTTATAAGTGGGAGCTAAACACTGGGTTCTCATGGACATGGAGACGGCAGTAATAGAAACTGGGGACTACTAGAGGGAGGAGAGAGGGACAAGGGCAAGGGTTGAAAAACTAACTATTGGGTACTATGCCCAGTACCTGGGTAATGGCATCATTCATACGCCAAACCTCAGTATCACATTAATATACTCAGGTAACAAACCTGAGCGTGTACCCCCTGAATCTGAAATACAAGTTAAAAAAAAAAAGGTACAATAAACCCAACAAAATATGTGTTAGAAAGAAAATATAAAACAAGTGCCCCTAAATGGAGAGAGAGACTATGTTTCTGAATGAACATGATAGACAGAAAATCAGCTCTCACTAATCTGACTTTATGAAATGAAACTTAAAGTTGATTCTGTGGTCTTCTGGAAAATGGACGAGAATACACAAGATGAAAAAAAGAATACACAAGAGTATCTTTTTGAAAAGAAGATATCAAAATATACTATAAAGCAATAGCAGTTAAACCACTGGCACAAGAATAGACACATACCAGTGGAAGAGAATCTCCAAGTTTGAAAACAGACGCACATGCACATGAAAATTGAAAGTATGGTAATGGCGGCATTTCAGGTGAGTAGAAAAGACATAACAGCACAACTGGCTATCCATCTTTTAAAAACGGATACATCATACTATATGAAAAAGTTCAGATGGATTAAAAATCTAATTGTAAAGTAAACTATTAATACAACAGGAGAAAATAGAGGAGAATTTTAAAAAACAATCTTGGATCAGGACATGTAAGAAGCCCTAAAGGAAAAGACTGGGAGATTTGACTAAAAATTAGTAACTTTTGTACAGCTAAAGGCACCATAAACTAAGTTAAAAGAAATACATTGGGCCGGCGTGGTAGCTCAGGCCTGTAACCCCGGCGCTTTGGGAGGCCGAGGTGGGCAGATCACCTGAGGTCAGGAGTTTGAGGCCAGCCTGGCCAACATGGCGAAACCCCGTCTCTACTAAGAATACAAAAATTAGCTGGGCGTGGTGGCAGGGTGCCTGTAATCCCAGCTATTCGGTAGGCTGAGGCAGGAGAATCGCCTGAACTTGGGAGGCGGAGGTTACAGTGAGCCAAGATCGCGCCACTGCACTCCAGCCTGGTG
>NW_012107130.1:1182927-1192186 GCF_000951045.1 Mandrillus leucophaeus | reverse complement strand
GAGGCCAAGGCGGGTGGACTGTTTGAGGTCAGGAGTTCAAGACCAGCCTGACCAACATGGTGAAACCCCGTCTCTACTAAAAATACAAAAATTAGCTGGGTGTGGTGGTGCACGCCTGTAATCCCAGCTACTGAGGAGGCTGAGGCAGAAGAATCACTTGAACCCAGGAGGCGGAGGTTGCAGTAAGCTGAGATCACGCCATAGCACTCCAGCCTGGGAGCCAGAGCAAGTCTCAAAAAAAAAAAAAAAAAAAGTGAAAATCTTCCTTTCACCTTCTACTTCCACCTGCTCTGTGCTTCCAGCTGGCTCCTCAGGCTCCCTAACCTGCCTCCCTCCCTAACCTCCTGACCTCCCACCAAGGAAAGCACTGTTAACTGCTTCTTTTCTCAACCTCAGTGTATAAGAGTCTGCGTTTGAATCTTGGATCTTCCACATACTGTGTATCTTTGGACCTGAAACCTACCTCAGGGTGTTCTTAAATTAATTACATGAATTCCTGCATGTAAAGTACTTAAAACAGTGCCTGGCATATAAGACGCTTTCAGTAAATGCTATTATTTTCTCTGCATAAGCACGTTTTTAAAATGGTATTCTAAGCACACTATTCTGCATCTTGCTTTTTCCGCTTAATATAGCTTGACAACTTTCCATGTCAGTATATAGGAATTTACCTCCTTCCATGTAAGAGCTAATAGTAATCCATCATATTTAACCAGCCCCCTATGGTTATGACTTGTAAGTTTTCAGTGTTTTTGCTGTTACAAATGTGATGAACATCTTTCTCCATTTATCTTTGCTCACTTGTACAGTATCTTAACAGCTTTCATTTGTAAATACGTGTGTATAAGTTGGAAATAGAATAGTAAGAGCTAACATCTGAGCTTTCGAGTTTTCACTATACCAGATACGCTATGTGGTTTATATGCATTATCTCATTTGAGCCTCACAATCACTCCACAAAGTTGTAACGGTCATCTTCCCAACACCCCCTTCACCCCCCACCACCCTGTTTTACAGATAAGGAAGTTTAGAAAGGTTAAGTAATTTTGCCCAAGGTCACAAAGCTAGAGAATGGCAGAGCTGGGACAAATACGTATATGTCAGTGAATAACTACAAGGATGCTCTTAAAATAGTAATATTCATTGTCATGGAAATACACATTTCCATATGCTCCTGGATGTTAGAAAAAGAACAGTTATGCTTATGTATGCACATAATTGGTCTGGAAGGAAACACAAGAAACTCACAGATAGTAGTGTTTGCTTTTAGCAGAAGAATTCAGAAAAGGATACAAGGGCACAGGTGACAGGAAAGCCAGATTTTTGTACAATGTTCATGTACCTATTCAAAATAAATACGATAAAAGGTAAATGTATTCACAACTGCAATTTCTAAAAATCCAGGCTGATAAAGTAGGTGACAAAACAGGGTTGTCCTCCTTCCCAAGCCACCAAACATTCCCAGCCTCTTATCAGCACAGCTTGCAGATGTCTGTGTCACTTTAGAATGGCCAGGCCCCTCTCTATTACCCTTCTGCTCTTTTCTGGCCCCTATGGGGAGGGGAATGCCCAACTTACCAGGACACCAACTCTCTTCCTAGTACTGCAAAGCCCTGTCTGTCCCTTTCCTGATTCTCTTCTCTTAGTAACCAATGTTTTCCTCATTTTACAACTTCCTGGTTTATGCTCCACCTTCCTCCTCCTAAGTTCTCCCATCAGTTAACAGTGTGAAGTAGAAAGGATAACTGGACAGAACGTCTGAAATTGCCACTTACTAGGTCTTAACTTGGTTAAGTTACTTACCATTCACAAGTGTCCTCATGTGTCAAATGGGACTAATGTTAATACCTTTCTTACAAGGCTGCTTGAAGAAATTACTTGTGAAAAATGCTTTGTAAACTATAACATTATATTTGTTAGTTAATACTCTTGGCATATCTTGTGTAGCCTGTAAGCTCTTTGTCCATATGGGGACTCTTTCTTAAATTCCCCAAGGTGCTCACACCTTGCAGGCACTCAATAAATGCTTGTCAGAGTTAAAAAAAAAAAAAAAAAAAAGAAACAAACAAAAAGGACAGGCATTAAGATTGAGGCAAGCATCACCACCTCTGCTTTGAATCTTCATAGTTGCTGCAAAAGGAAAACTGGAGGACATTCGTCCTGCTTTTTCCAGTGTAAACATGATGTGCATTTACTCTGGAAGTGCGGAGTCATTTGTGAACTCAGTTTCCTGCTTTTTCAGGAAAGGTATCAGGTAAATGATTTATATACATATATATATGTATATAATATATATACACATACACATGCATATACAAACACATGCACATATACATACACATGGATATACAAATTTGTAGCATACACCCAAAATATATTATTAATTAAGTGTGCTAAAATGAAATCTGATGCCTGGGATTACTTCAAAATAATCCAGACGAAGAAAGTGAGTGGGGGGTAAAGATGAAACGTTATGCTGTTATTTCTACTTTTGCTTAAGTTTGAAATTTCCTATAATGAAAGTTTGTACAATGTGCTAAATCAAACATGGGCATACACAATGCCTAACACAGTACTCTGCACATGGATGAATCAGAAAGAATATGGAGTAGGCCAGGCACAGTTGCTCACGCCTATAATCCCAGCACTTTGGGAGGCTGAGGCGGGTAGATCACCTGAGGTCAGGAGTTCGAGACCAGCCTGGCCAACGTAGCAAAACCCTGCCTCTACTAAAAATACAAAAATTATCCGGGCATGGTGGTGGGCGCCTGTAATCCCAGCTACTTGGCTGAGGTGGGAGGATTGCTTGAACCTGGGAGGTGGAGGCTGCAGTGAGCTGAGATCGCACCACTGCACTCCAGCCTGGGTGACAGAATGAGACAAACAAACAAAAAAAGAATATGGAGTCAGTTTTACACGGTGCAAAGACCACAATATGAATACACTACTAAAATTTTCCAAGTTAAAGTACAAAGAATTTAAATTCCATTGTCATCTAAGGAAGAGCACATGAAAAGATGGTGATAAAAGCAGGTGGAAGTTTAAAGGAATAATAATGATATAGAACACAGTATTTACAGACATCTTCAAGATATCATGGGTTTGCTTCCAGACTACCACAGTAAAGCAAGTATCGCAGTAAAGCAAATCACACGAATGTTTTCGCTTCCCAGTGCATTTAAAAGTTATGTTTACGCTATATTGTAGTCTACTAAGTGTATAATAGCATTATGTATATAAAAAGGTATGTACCTTCGTTAAAAATACTTTATTGCTAAAAAAAAAATGCTAACAATCATCTGAGCTTTCCAGTAAGTTGTAATCTTTTTGCTGGTGAAGGGTCTTGCCTTGATGCTGTTGGCTGCTAACTGATCAAGGTGGTGGATGGCTGAAGGATGGAGTGGCTGTGAAAATTCCTTAAATTAAGACAACACTGAAGTTTGCCGCACTGATGGACTCTTTCTTTTATGAAATATTTCTCTATAGAATGAGATGCTGTTTGATAGCATTTTACCCACAGGAAAAATTCTTTCAAAATTAGAATCAATCCTCTCAAACCCTGCCACTGTTTTATCAACCATGTTTACAGAATATTCTAAATACTTTGTTGTCGTTTCAACAATGTTCACAGCATCATCACCAGAAGTACACTCTATCTCAAGAAACTACTTTCTTTGCTCATCCATAAGAAGCAAACTCCTCATCTGTTAAAGTTTGATCATGAGATTACAGCAATCCAGTCCCATCTTCAGGCTCCACTTCTAATTCTAGTTCTCTTACTATTTCTACCACATCTGCAGTGACTTCCTCCACCGAAGTCTTACACCTCTCAAAGTCATCCGTGAGGGTTGGAATAAACTTCTTCCAAATTCCTGTTAACGTCAATATTTTGACCTCTGTCCTTGAATCACAAATGTTCTCAATGGCATCCAGAATGATGAATCCTTTCCAGAAGGTTTTTAATTGCCTTGCCCAGATTCATCATAGAAATCACTATATATGGCAGCTACAGCCTTATGAAATGTATTTCTTAAATAATAAGACTTGAAAGTCCAAAGTACTCCTTGGTCCATGGGCTCTATGGACTGCAGAATTAATGCTGTACTAGCATGACATGAAGACAACATTCATCTCCTTGTAGATCTCTGTCAGAGCTCTTGGATGACCAGATGCATTGTCAATAAGCAGTAATATTTTGAAAGGAATCTTTTTCTCTGACCAGTAGGTATCAAGAGTGGGCTTAAAATATTCAGTAAACCATGCTATAAACAGATGTGCTATCGTTCATTTATAGAGCATAAACAGAGTAGATTTATTGTAATTCTGAGGGCCCTAGGATTTTTTAAATGGTAAATGAGGATTGGCTTTAAAGTCACCAGCTGCATTAGCCCCTAACAAGACTCAGTCTGTACTTTGAAGCTTTGAGTCCAGGCATTGACGTCTCTCTAGCTACGAATGTCCTAGATGGCATCTTCCTCCAATACAAGGCTGTTTCATTGATATTAAAAATCTGTTGTTTTGTGAAGGCAACTTCACCAATGATCTTAGCTAGATCCTCTGTATAACTCACTATATTTCTACATCAGCACTTGCTGCTTTCACCTTGCACCTTTATTGTTATGGAGACTTCTTTCCTTAAATCTGATGAACCGACCTCTGCTAGCTTCAAATTTTTCTTCTGTAGATTCCTTACCTCTCTCAGCCTTCATAGAATTGAAGAATTAGAGGCTTGCTCTAGATTAGGCTTTGGCTTAAGGGAATGTTGTGGCTGGTTTATCTTCTATCCAGACCACCAAAACTTTCCCCATATCAGCAATAGGGCTGTTTCACTTTCTCATCATTTGTGTGTTCCCCGGAATAGCACTTTTAACTTCCTCCAAGAACTTTTTTTTTTGCATTCACAACTTGGTTGTTTGGTACAAGAGGCCTAGCTTTTGGCCTGTCTCAGCTTTCAACATGCCTTCCTCACTAAGCTTAATAATTTCAGCTTTGAATTTAAAGTGAGAAAAGTACAACTCTCCCTTTTACTTAAACACTTAAGAGGCCATTAGAGGGTTATTAATTGGTCTAATTTCAATACCGTTATGTCTTAGAGAATAGGGAAGCCCAAAAAGAGGGAGAGAGATGGAGAATGGTTGGTTGGGGAGGCAGCCAGAACACACATCACATTTATCAATTAAGTTCACTGTCTTACATGGGCACGGTTCATGATGTCCCAAAACAATTTGCAATAGCAATATCAAAGATTATTGATCATAGATCACCAAAATGGATAAAAAAAATGAAAAGGTTTGAAATATTGTGAGAATTGCCAAAATGTGACAGAAACAAAGTGAGCATATCCTGTCAGAAAAAATGATGCCAACAGACTTGTTCAATGCAAGGTTGCCACAAATCTTCAATTTGTAAAAAATGCAGTATCTGTGAAGCACAATAAACTGAAGTGCAATAAAGTAAGGTATGCCTGTACTGAGCCATTGTTTAGAGTTGTACACACATTATTTTTCATTTAATCCTTAGAAAAATCCTATGAGGTAGGTTTAAAAAAAACAAAACAAAACAAATTTTACAGATGCAATATCTAACGCTCTCCTCTGAGAGAGATCAAGTAATTTGCCCCAGATCATGTGCCTAGAATGTGGCAGAGCTAAGATTCAAATACAGACCTTATTTCAAAGCCAATACTCTTAACCAGTATATAATACTGCTTCCCAGTACTTCATAAGTCTATTCAGTGCTACTCAACTTAAAAGGTTTTTAAAGAGCTTAATACCAACATCGAAATCTCCCTATATTTCTATTTAATAAAAGTAATGCAAACTGTGGCCAGGTGCAGTGGCTCACGCCTGTAATCCCACCACTTTGGGAGGCCAAGGCGGGTGGATCACGAGGTCAGGAGATTGAGACCATCCTGGCCAACATGGTGAAACCCTGCCTCTACTAAAAATAGAAAAATTAGCTGGGCGCGGTGGCGCTTGCCTGTAATCCCAGCTACTCGGGAGGCTGAGGCAGGACAATCACTTGAACCAGGGAGGCAGAGGTTGCAGTGAGCTGAGATCGTGCCACTGTACTCTAGCCTGGGCAACAGAATGAGACTCTGTCTCAACCAAACGAACAAACAAAAAACAAACAAAACACTAAGTAAATATTAAAGCAGGTAAAGGCTGCAAATCTACATAAATTATAACATTTTTAAGATACTTTTAACATAACTATGGTGACCCTATTTCCTGAAACATAAACTGAGTTATATCATTTGACAAGCAATTTCTAATATAAAGTTTCAGAACTGTCCATTAGGGAATCCACCAGGTTCTTGAATAAAATACAGACTATAGCCTCCAAGGTTAGGCACAAAAGATTCCTTTACACCATCTCAGAAAGCACGGGATTTTGTGGGTCACTGTAGTTCTAACACTTATCACCACTTTATCTTTTCAAGTAATTTCAGACTTATAAAAAAAGTTGTCATAAAAATTCCTGTATACCCTTCACTCAGATTCTAAAAATAATATTTTACCACATTTGCTTTATCATTCATTCTCTCTCAATATCCATACACATTTTTTCCTGAAAGGTTTAAGAGTAAAATGCAGCCATGATGTCACCACTGTATTTTAATGTTTGTTACATATCTGTCACTAAATTATGCCCTCCCCAACTCCCCCAAAACTAAAATTTGTCTCATTTGATACATGAGGACACTTCACCTTGTGAATAAGTTAAACAAGTTAAGAGCTCGTGGGGCAGTTTCAGACTTTCTGTCCAGATATCCTTTCTGTCCAGATATCCTTTCTACTTCACACTGTTAAATGATGTGAGAACTTAGGAGGAGGAAGATGGAGCATAAACTAGGAAGAAGGTAAGATGAGGAAAATAGTGGTTAAGAAGAGAAGACAATCAGTAAAGGGACAGACAGGGCTTTATAATACTAGGAGGAGTGTTGGTGTACTGGTAAATTGGGCATTACTCTCCCCAATTTACCACACTCAAAAACCTTATAATCACATAAAATGGTTCTATTTCTGACATCCCTATGTCACACTCTGGGACCACAAATGCTTGTTCTCCTAAGTACTTTCATTCTCATTGTTCTTCAACCCTATTAGGACCTCCAGTCCATTGATGACTTCTTGTTTCTTGTTCTCCTGCCATCACTTCCCTCCCTATCTCGCTCAAACTGCTCTCTTGCAAATATCTGAAACTCCCATATCCCTTTACTTCATTAAACTCACTTGGCAAGATCCCAATTTTTATTTACCCTACTAGCCACTTTCTCTATGCACATGCAGGATCCTGAATTACTGGTGGAAAAGTCACATCACTTGACTGATGGGAATCACTGCATAAACTCATAGGTACTAACCTCAACAGCGCCCTTAACCTATTCTGGAAACCTTACATTTCTCCAAGCAAACTTCCTCTCCCCGTCTTCAGAGCTATTCTTTCAAATAGTTCTCTTTCCTCCAGCTTCCAACCCTCACACCTTTCGCTACATTCTCCTTCACAGAGAAGACAGACCAGATAGGAGCCACTTATCCTCTTTGTTCCCTCCTACTACAGTGGAAATGCCCTCTTATCACAGGCCAGTTGTTTTGCTTGTGTGCTGAATCCTTTTTCCTTTACCTTCAATCTCTTCCTGCCCAAAGCATCCTTTCTCATAAGTGTCTATCAATCAATTAATTCTCCTCCTTAAAAAAAAAAAGCCAAAGGCTGGGAGTGGTGGCTCACACTTGTAATCCCAGCACTTTGAAAGGCTGAGGTGGAGGACTGCTTGAACCCAGGAGTTTGAGACCAGCCTGGGCAATGTGGCAAAACCCCATTTCTACCAAAAAAAAAAAAAAAAAAAAAAAAAAAAAATTAGCCAGGTGTGGTGGCACATGCCTGTAGTTCTAGCTACTCAGGAGGCTGAGGTGGGAGGATCACTTGAGCCTGGGAGGCTGAGGCTGCAGTGAGCCATGATTGAGCCACTGGACTCCAGCCTGTGTGATAGAGTGAGACTCTGTCTCAAAATAATAAATAAAAATAAAAGGCAATTAAGTGAAAGAGGCCAATCTGAAAAAAGCTATACACTGTATGATTCCAACCATGACATCCTGGAAAAGGCAAAGCTATGGAGACAGTAAAAGTATCAGTGGTTGCCAGAGGTTTGGGAGGGAAAAGGGATGAACAGGTGGAGCACAGGGGATTTTCAGGGCAATGAAATGATTCTGTATGATACTGTAATGGTAGGTACATGTCATTATATACATGTCAAAACCCATAGCATGTACCACACCAAGAGTGCACTAACTTAAACTATGGACTTTGGGTGATAATGATGTGCCAATATCACCCAGTCTGGTGTGGGATGTTAATAGTGGGTAGGCTGTGTGTGTGTGTGTGTGTGTGTGTGTGTGTGTGTGTTAGGGGTTGGGGAACAGGAGATATATGGGAACTCTGTACTTTCTGCTCAATTTTGCTATGAACCTAAAACTGTTCTAAAAATAAAGTCTATTAATCAAGGGAAAAAAGCCACCCTTTAACTTCCTTCTAACTATTCCCCTCCCCTTTACAAGCAAACTTATTAGGAGGCTTACCTGCGTTACTCTTAACATCCTACACCAGAGTGGTACATTTGTTACAATGGATGAACCAATATAGGCATATCATTATTAGCTGAAGTCCACAGTTTACATTAGGGTACTCTTAGTGTGGTACATTCTATGAATTTTGACATGTATGTAACATGCCATGTCACAAATCTCCAATTTCTCACTTCCCATTTGCCGAGGTGCATATCAATATGGCTTTTGCCCCTATTACTTTACCCAAACTATTTTCTAAGGTCACCCATGGCTCCGTTGTCACTGAATCCAATGGATGTTTTTTCAAGAGTCTACCAAGTTGACCATTTGGTTCCTTCAGGAACTACTCTCTTCCTTCCTTTGGTTTCCAGGATGTAACACTAATCTGACTTTCCTCCTCCCTCTCTAGCCATTGTTTCTCTCTCCCTTTGCAGGCCCATCCTTCTATACCCAGCCTTTAATTGTTAAAAGTTCCTCAAGGCTCAGTCCTAAGCCCTTTCCTCTTCTGAACTCTCTCCTTAGGGGATTTTTACTCCACTCACAAAGATGCAATTATTTATACTCTCACTTGGCAAATTTCTATCTCTAGCCAAGGTCTCTATTCTGAGAACAAGAACCATATAATCAATCCATCTGCTTCTCTGATATCCTCACTTAACTAGCTCATAGGTATCTTTTTTTTTTTTTTTTTT
>NW_012107130.1:1179967-1181410 GCF_000951045.1 Mandrillus leucophaeus | reverse complement strand
GCCACCACACCCAGCTAATTTTTGTATTTTTAGTAGAGACGGGGTTTCACCATGTTGGCCAGGCTGGTCTCGAACTCCTGACCTCAGGTGATCCACTAGCCTTGTCGTACCAAAGTGCTGGGATTACAGGAGTGAGCCACTGCGCCAGCCCAGAAATGCTTTCTTGTATGTTTGGAATGATTTTATAGGCAGCTTATCTAAGCCCATCACCACTAACAGGTAAATACATATAGTTCCTGGGATGGGCATTCTAATAACCTAGTGACATAATGATAGTTAAAAACTCCATATAGATTTTAAATTGCTTTTCAAATTCACAGTCCACTTTTTCTGAAGCAAAACGGATGACATAGGTTTTAGGTATTTAATATTCAATAATATTTTATTTGTGATGGGAAAATTGAATTGCTATATTATGCAATTATTCTCAAATTTAGTATTTCAAAAGAGCTCATTTTATATAAAGCTAACATGGCAGACTGAATGATATATTAATAGCATTTATCATATCAAGTATTAGCAAAGTAAGTATTGAGCCACAGATGGCAAATGACCAAGACATTACCATAGATATTCATTCCTCTTTGCTCTGGAGACTAGTGCAGCACAATTCTTAAAAGACAGTCCCTGAAATACAATCCTATAACCTCCCATCATAAATCACGATCATAAAGGAGAACATACGTTTCCCATTAGAACAATGGAATAATTGGAAGTTCTGTTTCTGACAAAGCACTCAAAATCAACTAAATTTGAGATAGATCAATGTGATAAAAGCCAGAAATCAATAAACATAAAGTTTTAATACTTTATAGAATTATTCTTTCAAGGTCCACAATGTGAATATAAATACACTATATATAAAAATGATACAAATCCCCGCCCACTGTTCTACAGACGTACACATCGAATCCCAAATTCAAATTAATTGTATCACAAATCTGAAGTTATAATAATGCTGCCAGTCACATTAAAAGAAAAGTTGTCTTGAAAAGTATGAATTTAGATCTCTCACTATTAAGTTTCACAGTTCTAAAACATGGCCAAAATTATTCTCCTTCATATAGTTTGCAGTGACTTCTCCCTACCACTAGATGGTACTATCAGCTTCAGAAATTCAGGGAATAAAATGGGAGCTGTTTATATTAATCAGTATATATTAATCATCCTTAATTATCTCAAATATCCTGTCTCAGTGTGCTCATACTTGTATTCATCAGATCATGAGTCTCAATCCTCAGCTTAACATACAGCATAACATAGTCTCAATCCTCAGCTTAACGTACAGCATAACATAGTCTCAATCCTCAGCTTAACATACAGCATAACATTGTCTAAATCCTCAGCTTAACTTGGATTGTTTGAAATGGGGATGGATACCCCATTCTCCATGATGTGCTTATTTAACATTGCATGCCTGTATCAAAATATCTCATGTACCCC
>NW_012107130.1:1172872-1174157 GCF_000951045.1 Mandrillus leucophaeus | reverse complement strand
AGGTATCTTAAACTTGATCTTTCAAACTTAAGTCATCAACTTTCCCCAAAAGCTTACTTCACCTCTCCTGTTATCTAAGCAAATGGCAACATCAGTCACCCATTTGCATATGCCAGAAACCTTGGAGTCATCTCTAATATCTCTTTTCCCTCATCTCTATACTGGATGCACCTGCTAAGTGCTATCAATTCTATCTTCAAACACTCTTCCTAAATTTGTCTACTCCTGCTCAACCCCGTAATTACAACTCCAGTCCAAGCCTGCTATCATTACTAAACAGGATTCCTACAACAAGCCATTCTGTTTGCTTAAAACCCTCAATTACCTCTTGCTGTTCTTCGGATGATATTCAAAATCCCTACCAATCAGCCTCATGTGCCACTCTACCTATCACTTTTGTTTGTTTGAGTAAGAGACAGAGTCTCACTCTGTTGCCTAGGCTGGAGTGCAGTGGCGTGATCGTAGCTCACTGCAGCCTTGAAATTCTGGGCTCAAGTAATCCTCCTGCCTCAGCCTCCTGAGTAGCTGGGACTATAGGTGCACAGAACCATGCTCAGTTAATTTTTAAATTTTTTTTAGAGAGAGGGTCTCGCTATGTTGTCCAGGCTGGTCTTAAACTCCTGGCCGTAAGCCATCTCCTCACTGGAGCCTCCCAAAATGCTGGGATTACAGGCATGAACCACCATGCCTGCCCCGATCTATCTTTTACTTACATAGCTTTCTATCAATTCCTTGGAAGTATCAAGTTCCTTCCTGTCTAAGTTTTCAAAGATCCTGTTCCTTCTGCATAGAATGTGCCTCCAATCCTCTTTAGTCTTTTAAGACTTAATTTAAAAGAAATTTTCTCACAGGTCCCCCCAAACATTTGCTCATGGCACTGTAATTTCTCATTCATATGATTTATTACAATTGTAACCTATTACTTGTGCAACTATTTATTTAGTGTACATCTCTCACATTAGACTTCAAGCCCTTTGGGGCAGAGACCCATCTAATTTATCCCTATCTCCCCAATTACCTAACAGGCCTGGCAAATAGTAGCTGAAATACATTTACCAGCTTGTATATAATTCCAGAGGGACTGTGTCCTCAGTTAACTGTCACCATTGATAGGGGAGATATTTTGCATCAGAAATGCTTTCCTTTTATTTTGGAGACTGAGTCTTGTTCTGTCACCCAGACTGGAGTGCAAATGGCGTAATCTCGGCTCACTGCAACCTCCGCCTCCTGGATTCAAGCAATTCTCCCGCTTCAGCCTCCTGAGTTGCTGGGATTACAGGTGTGC
>NW_012107130.1:1158226-1171627 GCF_000951045.1 Mandrillus leucophaeus | reverse complement strand
CTCAGCTTAACATACAGCATAACATAGTCTCAATCCTCAGCTTAACGTACAGCATAACATAGTCTCAATCCTCAGCTTAACATACAGCATAACATTGTCTAAATCCTCAGCTTAACTTGGATTGTTTGAAATGGGGATGGATACCCCATTCTCCATGATGTGCTTATTTAACATTGCATGCCTGTATCAAAATATCTCATGTACCCCATAAATACATACACCTACTCTGTACTCACAAAAATTAAAAATTAAGAAAAAACCATATAGGGCCACTATAATCTTAAAGAGTATGAAATAAATGTACTGTTAAAATCTGAAATAATTAAAGGTGGAAAAGCATACTCAATCTTTCACAAAGGATTTTCCAATTCAATTCTAGAATTCAGTGAGGAGAAAACAGAAGAAAAGCATTATTAAGGTTTTTTGCGTCATATTTTATCACCTCGAAAAACATTGTTATTATTTATCCAGTCTGTTTACCTTAAAGACTAGATTTTGCTAATGACTGTGTTTTTAACCAATACTTTAAAGTATTTGGACTAATCTCAAGTCCAGAAGTGGAAACAATATTGTTTTGTATTACAAAAGCCAAGATCTAGAGATCAAAAAGGGCCACCAATTTTAACATGCGAATACCAATAATTAGGTAAATCTTTATAAAAGAAACAACTTCCTAAAACAACAGTGCTCAAACCATTATAATTCTAAGCAACATATTCTCAAAAGCAAACAAAAATTTTAAAGATTTCTAATCTAAATGAAGGAATAGAACAATTGCAGATTACATCTTAGCCATTTTATATTGCTAGTAAAAGTATCAAAACCATCTGTTTGAAAATGTTTGAAACAAGTCAGAACTCAGTATCAGAGTTTTCCCATACTTTTTACAGACCAAGTACAACTTGGCTAACTACATATAAACATGACTAACCTGGTTTTATATAAATTTAAGTAGAAACAAACTATAAAATAATGTTTAAAGTTTGTATTTTAAATTTGGTTACTTATTAACACATTCGCATTTTTTTAAGTACTACAAACGTGAATAAAAATTTAACAGAAAGCCTGGTGATCACAAAATGTACTACTATTACCAAGTTCACATCATTTATAATATGACAGTAGCAAGGATCCCAATTAGCATCCTTAAAGAAACACACAGCTGACCAGGCACAGTGGCTCATGCCTTTAATTCCAGCACTTTGGGAGGCCGAGGAGAGTGGATCACCTGAGGTCAGGAGTTCAAGCCCAGCCTGGCCAACATGGCGAAATCCCGTCTCTTCTAAAAATACAAAAATAGCAGAGTGTAGTGGTGGGTGCCTGTAATCCCAGCTACTCAGGAGGCCGAGGCGGGAGAATCGCCTGAACCCAGGAGGCAGAGGCTGCAGTGATCCGAGATTGCGCCACTGCACTCTGGGCAACACAGCAAGATTCCGTCTCAAAAAAAGAAAGAAAACAGAAAAGAAACGAGGCCAGGCGCGGTGGCTCACGCCTGTAATCCCAGCACTTTGGGAGGCCGAGGTGGGCGGATCACGAGGTCAGGAGATCAAGACCATTCTGGCTAACACAGTGAAACCCCGTCTCCACTAAAAATACAAAAAATTAGCCAGGTGTGGTGGCAGGCGCCTGTCGTCCCAGCTACTCGGAAGGCTGAGGCAGGAGAATGGTGTGAACCTAGGAGGCGGAACTTGCAGTGAGCTGAGATTGCACCACTGCACTCCAGCCTGGGCAACAGAGTGAGACTCCATCTCAAAAAAAAAAGAAACGAAACATGCAGCCACCAGCGTAATTTCTTACTAAAGATAGATTTTCAACATATACTTTACAAGGACTTTGGGGTAAAAGTTTTCTTACAAGTTCAGATCTTGGCTGGGCGCGATGGCTCACGCCTATAATCCCAGCACTTTGGGAGGCTGAGGCAGGTGGATCACGAGGTCAGGAGTTCAAGAGCAGCCTGGCCAACATGGTGAAACCCTGTCTCTACTAAATATACAAAAATAAGCTGGCATGATGGCGCGCGTCTGTAATCTCAGCTACTTAGGAGGCTGAGGCAGGAGAATCGCTCGAAACTGGAAGGCTGAGGTTGCAGTAAGCTGAGATCACGCCACTGCACTCCAGCCTGGGTGACAGAGCAAGACTTCGTTTCAGAAAAAAAAAAAAGTTCAGATCTTTTTACTATGCACATTAGTTTATCCTAACACTTTTCTCAATTCTTCTAAACGTACTGAATGTTGAGATATATCTTATGGTTAAAATTGATATAGTACAATTCACTAATTTGTACTCAAATTTCTTCTTGAAACTGAAAAGTGGCTGAAACGTGGCTAAATGATGTACCTTCGGAGTTATGTGCAGTTTTCTTGTGTTTTCGGCAATAGACCCTATAAAAAATGAAGAAATCAAAAATTAGTAAGCAAACTAAATTAAACTCACTTTTCAAGTTAAGAAAATGAGCAGTACACTTCACCCCCATTCACTAGCTGGATTCAAAAAATATTATTAAACTTTCTGTACTATTTCTCTAAGTATTAAATTTCTTATCAAAAACACCCTTTATGATGACGATGAAATGCTTTGAAATGGGAAAAATTTTTACAAAAGCCCAAAGAAAGTATAATTATTAAAAAAAAAAAAAAACTTAAAGAGAAGTTAAATAATTACATGTAAATTCCTTGTGAAGGTTTCTCTCGTATTTGAGCTTTATCATGCAATGCACAGTGGTAGTGGTATGTCCTGTGACATGTTTTCACATCACAACCAATTGTTGCTCCAGGACAATGGCACAAAGAACACATCTAAGGCAAAACGACAAAATATTATTATTAGTATGTGACTTTCTAAGGCTGTATATCAGATTAGAGGCATATCAATTTCTGTCAAGGAAACAAATTGGTTATTGAAAACTTTTGTAATTAATGCTATTTTTCTTGTTTTCTCTCCTTAGAATAACCGGAATAAAATTCTTCTGGGGTATTTTGTTCCCACGTTAAACACTGACAAAATTAACAGAATATTATTAATGTCTATTATTTCATTATGGTCAAGAGAAAATTTGAAATACTGTAATTCAGGAATGTGAGCTGTATGTAACATTATAAAAGAGAACTTTTTATGCAATCCAGATCTTCGTGGGTATAAGTAACTGGAGAAAATGTCTCATACCAGAAAAAAATGTTTCTCTTAAAATTTCCACTTAATTGCTAGGCATGGTGGCTCATGCCTGTAATCCCAGCACTTTAGGAGGCAGAGGCGGGCGGATCACAAGGTCAGGAGTTCAAGACCAGCCTGGCCAATATGGTGAAACCCCAACTCTACTAAAAATACAAAAAAATTAGCTGGGCGTGGTAGCGCACGTCTGTAACCCCAGCTACTTGGGAGGCTGAAGCAGAACTGCTTGAACCCAGGAGGTGGAGGTTGCAGTGAGCCAAGATCGCGCCACTATACTCCAGCCTGGGCAACAGAGCGAGACTCTGTCTTAAAAAAAAAAAAAAAAAAAAAAAAGAAATTCCACTTAATTAATGAGACTCTGTGGGAAAAAAATCTCACACAACTTACTATTTGAAAACCTGGTAAAATCCATTTAAAGTGAGGGAAGGAGAGAGGATAAAAGAATTAGGTAGTGTTTTTAATACCTTGAGCTCTGAGACTATTTTATGATGTCAAGTTGATTATATTGTGAAAATATGCACGGTACTTCAGTTTAATCTATGTCACTTACCTCTTGCATTACGAATTCAGGTAAACATATAACAGATGCTTTCAATGTATTTTATTATACCTTACCTTTTGAATTTAATGGATAATTCATATTGATTAACTAGCTCATACTCTACATTCAGGAAAAAAGTTATCTTTAAAAAGTTATGTAACAATGACTTTCAGTGGTTTTGATTAACATATCATAATGTACTGTACCAAGTGAACATTTATAATGAGGCCATTTAACTGTAGATGACATGCCCAAATAGATTCACAACAAGCTAAATCTAAAAAACTATTCATTTGTTACTTGGTTGCTGGACATCTTGTTCTAAAGTGTTCTCATCCCTCTTTTTATTAATTTGAACATGAAGAACACTTAGCATTCCTAACTTTTGGATTACTCGGCCTCTAAGCAATATTGGTGTATCAAGAGGCTAATATAAATTCCAATAAAATTTCTTACATTTCTCTAAGCAAGTCAAACACTCACACACTCATTCAAGCTATCATTTTAAAAATATTCATATATAAGTCAGAAACAGAAACAGTCTTGCTACAGCTGTTTCCCAGAAAACATGAGGGTCAGTGCCCACTATTGATACAAGAAATACCCCTTTCTTCCTTAAATAAATATAGAAACTTCAAAGTATTACTGTAAAAAGAAATACTATGCCAAATTATCAAGAAGGCAAAGCTTTTGCATGGCTTATAAATTCTTAAGGAGGTAGAGCATTTGAACTGTTGCTTAATTACAAAGTTCTATTATATTAAAGAAATTTTAGAAAACACAAAAGAGGACAAAGAAAATTTTTAAATCACTCATACTCACCAAGCAGAGATGCCTCACAGTATTACAATGCTTACGTGAAACGTAATTCTACACATGCTATTTTGCAATCTATTTTTTTAAAGCATCAAACACTATCCCACTTCACTAAGAACTTTAGGGAAAGTAGTTTATCTTGAAACTTACATCTAAAACAGGTTTAGATGGGTACATTTTGAAAAAAATTAATAAATTCAATTAGCAAGCAAAACTGAAAAGAGAGGTGCCATTTAAAATACTATATTGAGCTCAACATTGACAAGATACAGTTAAGATGGGCACTCTTGTATACAGCTGGAAATTGGTACATACTCTCTAGAATGCAATTTGCCTGATTTAACAAGGTTTTTTTTAAAATTTGTATTCTCTAAGCCAGTAATTTTACTCTATAAATCTAGTCTAAAAATTAATCAGACTCAAGCAATTAATGCACAAGCACATTCATTGTAGAATTATTTAGAACAGTCTAAAATGTAAAACCACCTATCAACAACTGAAAAACGTTTAGGGTCGGGCGCAGTGGCTCATGCCTGTAATCCCAGCACTTTGGGAGGCTAAGGCAGGCACATCACCTGAAGTTGGGAGTCCGAGACCAGCCTGACCAACACGGAGAAACCCGGTCTCAACTAAAAATACAAAATTAGCCGGGTGTGGTGGTGCATGCCTGTAATCCCAGCTACTCAGGAGGCTGAGGCAGGAGAATCGGTTGAACCCAGAAGGCGAAGGTTGCGGTGAACCGAGATTGTACCACTGCACTCCAGCCTGGGCAAAAAGAGTGAAAGCCCATCTAAAAAAAAAAAAAAAAAAAAAAAAAAAGAAAGAAAAGAAAAAGAGAAAGAAAAATGTTTAAATAAATTATACACACGAGAAAATGTTCTACAGCCATTCTTTTCAAATAAATTGGAATGGCACAGGAAGATCTATGTGTAATGTTAAGTTAAAAAAATGAGGCAGAATACAAAACTATGTGAATTATGAACCCAACTATGTTTATAACATAGATTCTTTAAAACAGGTAGAAGTAAAAACAGCAAAATGCTAAGTGGCTATCTCTGGGTGGCTGGTTTTCTTTATAATGCCCTGTATTTTGATTTTTCTACAATGGGCAAAAGTACTTTCATATGCAAAAATATTATTTAAAAAACAAATTAGGAAAACTCTAGTAAATGCTTTCAATACCCATCTCTCAGTCTGGTGAGAATAAGATGGGAACCAAAAACCCAAAATATACCAAAATAGTTTTTGGCTGGTTATAAATTTAAATCTGCCCAAAGTAACTGGTTTTAAGCTGCTATGGTGAAACAAATGCATTTTGCAAATAACCAGTTAACTATAGCAACTCAAGACAGATAATTTTTTTAAAGCTTACTTTACTTTTATAGTCAGTTTCACTCAAGAAAGAGAAGAAAGAGGAAGACATATCAATAAAAAATATTTTCAGAGTGGAAACTTCTTTACAAGGTTAGGAGTTGGAATTTTGCTAAATTAGAATTCACAAGACCTATTTTATGCAGCATTCACATATAAGCAGTCGAATTTCCGGCAAGGTGCTAACAAAATAGCAAAAATTATCCATAATATAACCAAAATACAATGTTTACATTTGCTTGCTTACCTATGAATACAAAAAGGGAAAATTATCTTAGTCTACCATGCTATATTCCAACCTCTAAAACAATCCTTTTTCTCTAAACTCCTATGGGACTTAACAGATACATATATATATAAACTGTTCATTTTGGCGCTTATCATTTTACTCCATTATATGGCTAATCATCTTTATAAATACATAAATTTTATCAATCAATTCATTCTAGACAGAATTTATTTTTGAAGACTAACACTGTGCCTTACAAAGTAGTGCTCAGTAAGTATGTCACTGCAAACATACTCTATTATTGAAGATTTTAATCTTACGGCATATTTTTTTTCATTCATGTTTCTAATACCTGCAGATTTAACATAATTATCTTCAGCTACTTCTAAAAATTTTTAAACATTCTGATCTAGGACTGGGAATGGTGAAATTGGGGAGATCAATCCAGTTGGAGGAGCACAGAATCAACAGCGGCAAGAATGTTTCAGAGAAAAGATTAGCCCCACTAGAAACAAGGTTGAGAACTAAGATGAGATAAGAAGAAAAATTAAAGGAGCTGAGAAACTAGATAGGTGGCTAGTCCAGTTTAAAAAATGTTATAGGAAATAAAAATAAAACAGAGGTGTTCCCTAGAAAAATGTGAAATAACTGGAAAATGGGGACCCCTCTACCACAAGGCACCTGGTTGGTTATACCCTAATAATGGCTCCAGTATCTCCCTTTACACAAAACATTTGCTCTCCAATTTACCACAGTCCCTACTGGGGCTTCAGCAAAATGACTGTCAACTGCCATGTACCATCATGCTTACACAGTATCCATGGTTTCCTTAAACGTGGGAAAATGAAAGTTAACCTGACAGAAACGTGTTTTTCAAGAACAATGGAAGATCTCTCCCCCAATCCCCCCAAAAAAGGCCTGCTCCGTGTATCAAACATTCTGTTGAGGGCTAATTTCCTGCCCCGATCATAGGCATACATGTTAATTCTCAGCTTATCCTGCTTGTATCCTGATTTCAAGTTCTTGATTTAGATAGAGGTGAAAATTTCTTCATTAACAATGATTTTTCTTTTACTCTCCTATTCAGTTTGCTACCTAGTCGACCTAGCAAACCTTAGTAATTAATTACCAGCTTCAAATTAGGGATACTGGAAAAAGAGGCCCTGTCTTATTACAGATATTTGCACGGCATCTCTATAAGCTACACTAACTTAAGGTTAAATTGTGCAACATAAGCAGAGTCTCAAGGAGCTGACCCACTGATGAAAGAGGAACTAAGTCACGCATGAGAGGAGACACAAGGAACTAAATGGACTGAGACTTAGCTAATGTCGGGTAGGAGCCAGAGGCTGGGACATACCTGCTCCTCAGTCAACTTAACTAGGACAGGACTGAAATTCAGTTTGCAAAAAGAAGTCTTAAAGAGCACAAGGCAAAATACTGCTTTCTCAGTAACTATAGGGGAGTAAAATGAAAATGAGATTGTCAACTTCTACGATAGGCTCTTGGGGAAAAGCTGGAACCTAATGGTCAGACAGAGCCATAGGGAACTGAGGGAGGAAAGGCTGCCTGCAACTTAGCTTTGTCCAGCTTCATCGCCCTATAATATGTCTGCCAGTAACTGACTACCAGTGTATAGACAGACATTCTCACAGCCAAGCAGTCAACTGTTCTCAAGAAATCTGCTCCAAGAAAACTGCTACGAATGCACAGACAAGGCAAAGGAGGGTACAAAAAGAGGTCACGTTCTTGAGCCTGTAGGCAAAGAAAAAAAAATGCCAAAAGCTCTTGGAGTAGGGAACACTGTACCGAGGATATTTTCACAGGAGATATGAGCCAAAAACAAAGTGAGAGCAGCTTACCTTACGCAGGTGCTTGACTTTTGGTTTTGTTTTTAATAACAGATAATATTACCCCCAATAAATACTAGAAAGTGACAGTACAGTTGGGGCAAGTTTTCAGAGATGCACCCAAAAATGCTCCTTAACTCCAGCTTCATTGCTTTATTTATAGTAATACCTCACATATCCAAATAACTAGACAACAGAATGGCTCTGAATTATCTGGTTAACTGCTGTTTTAGTTTTTATTTGTTAAATTTATGTGTTAAAAATTCCTTAAAAAGTGCCACTTCATGGGAGGGTGGAATATGAACTTAAAACTGTTTGTATGATCCTTTAGTTACTATTTGTTAAAAACAGCATTTTGAAGGAGGTCTCATAAAAACACAAACTTAACACTACTTTTAAGGTTTAAATGGAAAGCCAGAAAACAACAGTGAAATCTGAAAGCTGTCAGTCATTGAAAAGTGACAAGTTGCTTGAAAAACAGATTAGGACCTTAAATTCCAGGTACTTCTAAAAAATAGGGCCACTGAAAAGTACTCGTTAAATTTTTACTAGATTTAACAGGCTAAATCTAAGCAGTTACTGAATAGGTTATTTCAGATGTCTTGGAAATGGGAGGGAAATGAACTAAGCCTTAACCTCATCTCCTGTCCTTGCTCAGAATAACACACTCCAACTCTACCCAACTTTCTGCATCATGACCGACGAGGAATATAAATTCTCTTATTGGAGTTTCTGAAGTTTCTTTTTGTGTATTGAAAGATTCAGACAGACATTTTCTGAGCTCAGATTTTTATGTCCAAGCTTTTCTCGGGTATGGGTTTTTCCAGCTGAGGGTACTCTAAACTGCTATGCCGCTTGCTATATTTAGTCTGTGAACACCTCGTCCACATCTATGCTCAAATAAGTACCGAGATAGCCCCCAAAACCAAGAATATGTTTTGTTTATATTATTGGTTTTGGATCTCCTCCATTAGCAAAAATAAATGAGGATTTTCTAATGAAATTACTTGACAGTATTCCCAATTGCCAAAAAGTATTAAATGGAGGCAAATAAAAAAATTGTGTATTAAAAAAAATTTATTCAGTAATAGCCAAAGACCCAATTTTCTCCACCACTACACTTCCAAGTTTCTCTTTGACCTTACATTCATTCTCCTTTATCACCTCAAAAGTAAAGCAAAGTTCATTTTAATATAAATGACTGGTAAAATATCTGCATACATTAAAATTAATCTGCATGCCATAATTGGAGCTTTTAAAAAAATTCACATTTATATGAATATATTCACAATGCATGTACACTAAGGTACACAGATGACAATGAGGCAACTGAACAAATCTTCAGGAAGAAAATTTACCTCTTTTCCTCCCTACAGAAGGCATCCTGTGGGCCTAATCCATGGGATTTACAAACTTTATTTGTAAATATTTTTATTTACATTTTTTTACAATTAAAAATATTTTTATTTACAAAAAACTTTGTTTTTTGTAAATAAAAAGTTTAATGAAAACACGGCCATGCTCATTTCTTTGTGTATTGTCTGTGATTTCAACTGAGACTACATAGCTTGCGAAACCTTAAGTATTGTCTGGTCCTTTACAGAAAGTTTGCCAACCTCTGACCCAAGGCAATGGTCCATAACCAGCATTGTTCATCAAAAATCACCTGGGAGGCCGGGCATGGTGGCTCACGCCTGTAATCCCAGCACTTTGGGAGGCCAAGGCGGGCGGATCACGAGGTCAGGAGATCGAGACCATCCTGGCCAACATGGTGAAACCCCCAACCCCATCTCTACTAAAAATACAAAAATTAGCTGGGCGTGCTGGTGCGTGCCTGTAATCCCAGTTACTCAGAAGGCTGAGGCAGGAGAATCGCTTGAACCAGGGAGATGGAGGTTGCAGTAAGCCAAGATCACACAACTGCACTCCACCCTGGCAACAGAGTGAGACTCCGTCTAAAAAACAAAAACAAAAACAAAAACAAAAAAAATCTGGGAATCTTTTTCAAAAGATACCTGTCTGCAGCACAACCCTCACCCATGTCCCTTTTCTGATTTAGTAGAGTTGGTTAGGTACCACTGCTCTAAGGATTTAGTAGCACCAAGAGTCATCTAGAATCTTCAGCTTCTGTGATTGCAGAAAGCAAAGTGGCAGCATTCTATACAATGTGGGTATTCCATTTTGCCCCTACTGAATGCTAAGTAAATCACACAATCTACTATAAATAGCACTGGCATTTAATACTTATTTAATATTTTTTGACCACTTCCTCCTCCTTGAAACTCTTCATCTTTGACTTCCATAGCTTCCCTCTCCTGGAGGAACACATTTCAACTCTCATTTTCTATGGAGTCTTCTGACTTCTCATAATTAATTGTGATCCTCTTTCCCAGCTCTCCTGTGTCATTCTTTACATACTTCTAAGGCTAAACCATATTTATTCATGTTTACATTCAAAGTACCTAGCATTGTGCTGGTAGAAAGTGGGCACTCAAGTATTTGATAAACAGGTAAATTCTAAACTCTATATTGTATGGGAACTTGACTAATACTCAAGGAAACAATAAACACAAAACTATACTGAGGGAGCGAAGGCTGAAGAAACATGAAAACTCTCATGTTTGAGGCACACACAGCTCTCTATACTCTCTGGAAAAAAATAACCAACCTGATTTTTCCCTCTAAATTACTCTCCTCCCTTTTCAAACCGCTCAAGTTGCAAACAACACTAAAACACTAATTAACCAAAACAGAGGAATTTTGTGCTACACCATGACTTCCCTCGTCAATTTATACCTAGCCTGTTATTAAGGCTTCACACTATTATCCAGCTGAAGCCCTTTCTATCTTCAAAGTCCACCAACAATGAGTGCCCACTTATATATTAGAACACTATTGAGCACAAAGAAGATATCAAGCACCATATGAAGAGTTTTCTATGCATTATCCCCATGTCATGCTAGGCTGGGCAAAGAGAATACAGTCTTACTCTCACAGAGTCAACAATACAGTGGAGAAGAAAGGCTTGCACATGTGTATCAAATACAATGCATACTGTGTTATGCTATATGACAGAAACAAAGTGTGAAGCTTGAGCTGGATCTCAAAAAGAGATAGAACTTTTAAGAGGCAGCTAGGACGAAAAAAGAGCCGCAAGCAGAGGTGAAAATCAGTATGTGCACCGCAATGGGGTCAGAGACAGGATGCCTGGAAAACCCAGGGGAGAGAGAATGAGATAAGGATGGAAAAAGTGGGTTAAGACAAGACTTCTGAATGGCAGGCTGAGGCCTCTGGACATTGTATTGTATGCAGTAAGAAATCATGAAAGGTTTCCAGTTAGGGAGTGGCATTAGCTTTTAAAAGCAGAGATCAGGTAACTATCAGTAGTATGCTGGAAGGGTGGGAGGAGCAAGACTGGACATAGGGTAGCATTAAGAAAGAAAAGGCAGACATCCCACAAATAGGACTGACATGACTAATATGGAAGAAGGAAGAGTTGATGGTAAAGGATTCAGAAAGAGAATCAGGTTTGGGGAGGGGCGGGTGATGAACTGGTTTAGACAGGTTGAGTTTAACATACCTGCAGAACATCTATGTAGAGTAGACAAATATGCTGCCATTATTATACTTCATTCTTCACAGTGACTATTGTGTATCACCTGTCTCCTGAAAAATCCTGCTTTTACCCTTCCCCATCCCTTCCTATCTGAGTTGAAATTCCTCTCTAATGCTGGAAGACCCTGCAATCATCCCACCTTACTCAACTGGGATGGGTCTCAAAGACCTATTCTGGTATGGCTAACCTATTAATATTTCCTAGACTCATTCCATTTTTTTAATCTTACCAGCTCTAGGAAGCAGTCTGAACTATCTCAACAGGTAAGACTCCTCCCAGACAGAAGACACCCTGTTCTTTAAAATGCTAAGTACTACACTGGTACTGAATAAATAACAAAGTGAAGACTATGTGGAAATCGTCTTTTTATTTTCAGAGGCTACAAATATATGTGGAGGGTAATATCACAATATTCTTACATAGGATGTGTATAGGGTTTTTGTCCTAAAAATTAACAAGATATTACTACTTAATAGAACATATTAATAGGAGTCTGATTATGTCCTAAATTCAGTACTATTTCCATCTTTATTAGAAAACTGCTAAGCTGTAATCATTGTTTCTTTAAATGCGATTTTGGAGTGTAGCTTAAAAGACAGTCTAGCGTAACCTGGTGATTAGGAGTTCTGGCTTGGGAGTCAACTGACCCTGGATTCAAATCCCAGCTCTGCCACTTACTAGCTACAGTCAGGTTACTTAACTCATCTGAGCCTCAATTTCCTCACATGTAAGATGAGAATACTTCCCTATCTCACAACATGATTATAAGCATTAAAAAGGATAATATAATTTAAAAACTTAGCACAGTCCCTAGCACACGTTAAGTGTCTAACAAATGTTAGCTATTTCTACTACTAGAAAAAGCAGGAAAACTGTTCAGAGGATTTCATAAGACATGAGTAAAATTTAGTTTGAAAACAGGGAACGTTTAGGAGTGACCTGAGGACAGTCATCAAGTATATAAAGGGTTTTTTAATAAGGAAAAAAAAAAAAACCCAAATATTTATTTAATGGAAGGAGACAGATCTAAAATGGCTTTAAATTAAGAGAAATACTTAATTTATACAGAAGGATGAATTTCTCAACTCTGAGGAGTGTTATATATTACTGGTCTTGTTTCAGGTTACTTGGGTAGAATCACAATTTTTTGATATATTTAAGAACAGGGCAAATTTTTCTTTTTTTTTTTTTTTAAAGAGAGGACCTCACTCTATCACCTAGGCTAGATGGATATAGTGGCACAATCATAGCTCACCACAGCCTTGAACTCCTGAGCTTATGCAATCCTCCCACCTCAGCCTCTTGAGTAGCTAGGTCTACAGGAACACACCACATTTCAAAATTTTTATATTTTTTTGTAGAGATAGGGGTCTCACTTTGTTGTCCAGGCTGGTCTTCAACTCCTGGCCTCAAGCAATCCTCCCAGTCGGCCTCCCAAAGCACTGGGATTACACGTGTCAGCCAATCCTCAGGCCAAAGATCTTATCTTGAGTGGCTTGTAGGAAATCTTGCATAGGGGTAAGAAAGGTGAACTAAATGGCCTTCTGAACTCTTTTCTCTTCTTGTAATCTGTGATCTAATCTGACACCGGTACCAATTAGAATAACAGCTATCTGCAGAGGCAGGCGGATCACCTGAGGTCAGGAATTTGAGATCGGCCTGCCCAACATGGTGAAACCCTATCTCTTCTAAAAATACAAAAAATTAGCTGGGCATGGTGGTAGGTGCCTATAATCGCAGCCACTTGGGAAGCTGAGGCAGGGGAATTGCTTGAACCTGGGAGGTGGAGTTGCAGTTAGCTGAGATCATG
>NW_012107130.1:1110647-1157410 GCF_000951045.1 Mandrillus leucophaeus | reverse complement strand
CAAAAGTCAATTAGAGGCCGGGCATGGTGGCGCATGCCTGTAATCCCAGCACTTTGGGAGATCGAGGCAGGTGGATCACCTGAGGTCAGGAGTTCGCGACCAGCCTGACTAACATGGTGAAATCCTGTCTCTACTAAATACATAAAAATTAGCTGGGCATGGTGGTGCATGCCTGTAATCCAAGCTACTTGGGAGGCTGAGACAGGAGAATTGCTTGTACGTAGGAGGTGGAGGTTGCAGTGAGCCAAGATCGCGCCATTGCACTCCAGCCTGGGCAACAAGAGCAAAACTCCGTCTCAAAAAAAAAAAAGTCAATCAGGGAAGCTGATTACCTAGTTTATACTAGTTTATATGTAGTTTATCTAGTTACATAAAGCTTTTCACTCTTTTTTTTCCCCCTATTTGATTGATAGCCCTTTTATTGCCTAGACAAATTAACACAGAGAATAGTAGAGAATAAAACCTAAATCTAGAATTTTGGTTACCTGATAGCACATCACATAAAAATGATATAATGAAAGCAGCAAAACTGAAGGCTAAAAGGAGTTTCAAAAATTATTTCAAACCTAAACGTATAAATGTTACACTCCTATCCCCTATATAAGTTGTTTAAACTGTGACATTCTAAGGGAAGGAAACGGAGCAAAAGTTCTTCCCTTCTGCCAGTATTCCTCAGTGTTCATGCCTGTAATCCCAGCACTTTGGGAGGCCGAGGCGGAGAGATGGTCTGAAGTCAGTTCAAGACCAGCATGACCAACGTGGCGACACCCTGTCTCTATTAAAAATAAAAAACATTTTAAAAATTAGCCAGGCATGGTGACACACACCTGTAGTCCCAGCTACTCGGGAGGCTGAGGCAGGAGAATTGCTTGAACACAGTGGAGGTTGCAGTGAGCCAAGATCGCACCACTGCACTCCAGCCTGAGCAACAGAGCAAGACTCCATCTCAAAAACAAATAAGCAAACAAACAAAAACAATAACTATAAGTGGTGGCTACTATTTATCAAGTCCTAATCATGTGCCCAGCACCACCTTAAATCCTATATACTTCCTCTTTTAATTCTGGCAATAATTCTGGGAGGCAAGTACTGTCATTATCTATCCCCTTTTGCAGGTGAGGAAAACATGGCCTGGAGAAGTAAATAACTTACTCAGGATCACTTAGCTAGTAAAGGACAGAGCTGGGATTCAAACTCAAATCTGTTACTAAAGCGTGTGTTCTCAATTCCCAGTATTGTTCCATTCCCTAGATCAAGGAACAAGTTTCATTATTTCTAACACACTACACTTGGGGAAAAAATTATCTCCCTACACTATAACACTAAAAATTAATCAAAACAATTTATAATAGTAAAACTCGTACAAAGTTCTGATGCTTCAACAAATAGGTCCAAATATATTAAATCTCCATTGAACTTAGCAATATTGACAGATGTGTGCTGTTGCTTCACATAACATGTAACACTAGGCATTGCATTTGTTAATAATGTTTCAACATTAGGGACCAAAACTGCTTTTGTTCTGACTATAGGAGCTGTGTCAAGTGACAAAATGCTAACGAGTCAAGATACAGAAATATTTTCCAGGGATATTCATAATGTCAAGTAATAAATAAAGGGGTAATAAGGTTTACAGCACAATCACTTTCAAGTAAGTATCATTCTTTTTTATATCTGCATTTGTTTTAAGGACTAGGAAATAAAAACATAGTCCTATAGTTCTCAGAAATCAGCACAGTAACATGAAGAAACTTAAAACCATCAAATAAAATTCACATTTAAAAAACAGGGCTTTCTAGGCTGGGCACGGAGGCTCACGCCTGTAATCCCAGCACTTTGGGAGGCCGAAGTGGGCAAATCACCTAAGGTCTACAGTTCAAGACCAGCCTGACCAACATGGTGAAACACCGTCTCTACTAAAAATACAAAATTCGCCAGACATGGTGGCGCATGCCTGTAATCCCAGCTGCTTGAGAGGCTGAGGCAGGAGAATCACTTGAACCAAGGAGGCAGAGGTTGCCATGAGCCAAGACTGCGCCACTGCATTCCAGCCTAGGCAATAAGAGTGAAACTGTCTCCAAAAAAAAAAGATAGAAAAAAGAAAAACAAAACAAAACAGAGCTTTCTATTACTATCTACGGTTTTTAGGATGGGGAAGATAAACATTTTCATAATTAAGGTCTCACTACAACAAAAATGGTCTGACCTCTGAATTCTCATTTGTACTAATACTGATACTAGGATTTGAGACTATCCTAAAGCAAATCTCAAATGTCATCTTTGAACCCATATTTCTTCATATTGCTTTTTATGTAAAACTATTAATAGAAGACTACTTTTCAAAACATATCAATCCTGATCATCAAAATGATAGCCCCCCCTTCCCATTACCATTTCATCCAAAAACTACCATCTCAGAGTCTTTGTGAAATAAGAGGTTATGTAGTAACTACAAACACAGTTATATGTTTGGCAAAACCTATCTTTTAAAAAATGAAATTGGAGAGCAAAGCTATTAAAGGTACATTTATGGATGTAATTTTAATAAAGGGTTCAAATAAGAAAAATAAAAATAAATCTTCCCATTAATTGTTTCAAAGTAACCCATAATGTGTCATAAGTACCAACTGAGATGACACTACTATTCCAATAGAGCAATGTAATATCTTACTAATATGGTTATTGGTAGTGAAGACAATTACAGGAACATTACTCTAACACAGCTTCAGAAAAGCTCCTGTGAAATTCACTGAAAGTTATCCAAAGTCATAAATGATGTGTTATACAGCTGAACTACAATAAAATACTTCATTCGGCAAGAGCTAACACTTTCCTGTTGAGAGGCTACTGTCATCCTCATTTGTAATGACCATAATAACTTTATGATGGAGATGAAAACATATCAGAATTATGAAAAATAAACTTGCATGAAGACTTTAACACAATATATACTCAAATTAACCAAACTGCTTGTTTTCTAAGTAAACAGCCTCCAAAAAGATTTTAATTCTCTTTGAAAAGCAAAAAAAAATTGAATAGTATAAATATTGACTCATTCCTTTTTGTTGAGTGGTAAATAAGATAAACCCGGCCTTGGATTTTGCTGGCTCAGGAAAAAAAAAAAAAAGCCTGCAATTTAAAATTATACTCAGTTAATAATGCAATACACTCTAAAATAAGCAATTTCCTCTTTAATGAGTTTAAATAATTTTTATTCTCAAGAGGCAGAAATAACAACTTACCAGCTTCGTGCCTCTTTTAATTTCCTTTTGGACATCTTCAATAGAAAATCCACCAAGACTTTCATTATCAGAGTGTGATGATACCAAAGCAGATGAAAAGAGCTATAAATTACATTAAAAAAAAATCAAGGTTCATATATAAATTAATTACAGTAAAACAGTAAATAAGATGTTAAATTTAAATGGTAATTTTCTAGTAAAAATGGCATAGCATCAGTGATAAACCATTTCTTAAAATTTAACTGAGTTTTCTTTGGTTTTTGTTTTTTTTTAGTATTCAGGAACATTCATGTGTTATTTAAGATTCTCATGAATCGGTTCAAGGTCTCTGTTACTGCCGGTATACTCACCATGCACTTATGGTGCGCTGCCACCTTCTGGTTTTCAGATATTAGTAACTGTCCACATTCCTTGTCTCTATTTGACTTACAAAAGCCACATTTGCGCTGTCTTGTAGGCCCTTTTTTCTGTTCAACTGAGCTTGACATGATTTTTAAATTGCCTTTAGAATGCCACTTTAAGCCTCAAGAAATGCTACAGAGAATAAGAAGGGCGACAATGTTAATTTTATTTTAAAATCAGTTTATACATATTCATTAAAGCTGTTCAAAATTTGACCTAGGTTTTAATATACACATTTTAAAATATTTATTTAGTACAGACAAATTAAGCCCCTTGAAGCCCCAAGAAATGCTACAGAGAATAAGAAAGGTAACAAAGTTCATTTCGTTTTAAAATCAGTTTATACATATTCAAGTAAGTTGTTTAATGTTTGACCTAGGTTTTAATACATACATTTTTAAATGGTTATTTAGTATACATAAATTAACATTAAAATCTAAGATGCCTCCATAATCAATACAGACAGACAGACAGACAGATAGCCAAATGAAGTTTAGAGTAACTGAGAAAAATCAAACCACTCCCAAATTGGAGGATATGTGAAATAACTGACACTATTTCTGTGCGGATAAAAATGTACAATGTATAATATTATCACCTGCTGGCATAATTAATGTAAAATATTTTTCGTGTGTAGCTAGGTGCCCTTTCAAGGAGATAAAGAATTATACCTCTTAAGAACAGGGCAAAAGCTACTAAGGAAACTTCAGAATATTCCGTGGGAACAGAATTCTACAACTGAACAATTTCTCAAAGTTCACATATTGATAAAACAATAAAAGTAAAATGAATTTACCTAACTACGACTTTGGTGCACTTTAAAAATTATTTCTGAGTTAAAAAAAAATCAGGTATATGTCTTTAATAAATTAATTTTTGCTATTCTATTCCATTCTCAAGTAAATAAAAAGTTAAGCTTCTAACAGTCTATTTAAAAATGCAAACTTTAAGACCCAATTATTTATAAAACAACCATATTATATGACTCTAACATTTACTCCAAGCCTGCTTATCAATTAAAGTCACAAACTGATAGTGGTTTTCTAAATGTAGTAACTTCCATACTTAAATTAGTAATATTGCGTAAAGGAAGAAATTTTTTTCTGCATGAGCCTTAAATTTGGTCACATTATAATTATAGGTAGTACAGGGTAGTCAAAAAAAGGGAAGGAAAGCTGTAACATGAAAGGTTTCAGATTTAGATCATCAATCTTAATATGGATTCCTCAGAAGAAATTTAAAACCAGTTACTTGATTTGTATAGTTTTCCCAAATCAACAGGACTAAGCAGTTCAAGATCCAGGTTGCCACAACACACATTACAATCAAGAAAAATCTCAAACTTTTGTCTTAAAATTAATTTTCTAAATTCTTTCCATTTGTCTATACATTTGAACAGTTTCATAACACTATGTTAAAAAATTTTTTCTAACACTACATTGCAGCTTTCCGAGAAGCATTAGTTCACCAACAAGAACAGTAGCAGTTGTATGCTAGGAAGGTAATATCTACAAACTATTCAGTGCTTTTCAATATAAAATTCAGATAATCAAAATCTAACCTGAAGCTACAAAGAAAACATGTCTTCTCATCCATTTATGTCTAGAATTTTCTTTTAAACACAACTTCAAAGGCCCTGACAGTCTCTGCTTTGATAGGTTTAACAAACTCTTAATGCTATCTATAATTTTAAATATCTCAGTCTTCCAAATGGCAACGGATACTTTACCATAGTACTGTATTCATAGCACTGGCTATAAACCGTGAAACTGATTGAAAACAGGCAGCAAATACTTTTAGGATTAAAGAAAAAAAAAAAAGGACATAACAGAGAAACAAAAGAAACAAAAGGGAAGTGTGTTTGCATTTGCTCAGGCAAGTATGTGTTCGGTTGCTTTATCAAGAATATAGCTGCCCAAATTTTTAGAATCAACTATGCAAAATACCAAAATCCATAAACAGCATCAGAATTTGCTATTATATTTGAGTTCTAAATTAGTTTCTTTACTACTATGCAATGAATAGTAGGCACTCTGAAATCACCATAATAATGTATTCAGCATTACTCCCGGTCATCCTGGCCAGCTGAAAGGATGGCACAGTATAAATCAAATCCCGTACAGACATCTTTAATGTGTAATTTCCAAACAATCCTAGCACTGGCTATAAAACTGGCTTAAGATAAAGAAAATTTCTAGAATGGAAAAAATCACTTCGTATTCTTAAAATTAATTCCGAAATGGCATCCCCAAAATTCTATCTATATTGAATTCTGCCTCTTCCAATTTATAAACAGGCTAATTTCTCATTCTAATTTTGAGAACCTGCTTTTCTAGATATCAAAGACCCCAAAATCTAAAAGAGAAAAAAGGTACACTTTATTTTGCATTCAAAAATATTCTAGTGTATTTTTTTCTGTAATCAGTTTAAATTTAATTTGTAAAGTAACAAGAGCCACAAAAAAAGTGCACCAAACCAATTAAAAACTTTCCCCAATGTGCAATTACTAAATGGATTTTTCCACTAAAATTCAAATAATACATCTGTGCATATCTTGGTAATTTTTTTAGTCTCCTTGTAAAACATGAAGTGGAGAACATCATGGAAACAATGACTCCTAGCAAAAAATGTCTTTATCATAAAAGTACAGATTTTTATCTAATGTTGTCACATTTGTGGTCTCTACTTAAGTAGAATAAGGGCATTCCAAGGACCAATACTAAGGGGTTCATAATGATCCACAGCTATATGGCATTTTAATTTTAGTCCAAAAGGTTTTTCAGGCCATGCAGAGATCAAAGTTTGATGCTTTCACGCAACAATGAAGCCTTTTCTTTAAAAGAAACATCACATTATGGAAAACACTACAAAGCAGAAATAGAGAGGCAACAATAACAGCGTGTAATACATAATTTAAATGCCTGGAAAAAAAATAAAAGCTAGATTAGTTAAGCTTAAGCAATCAATGCATTTCTGATTTTCCAAGATGCTGTGAAGCACCAAGGTAGAAACAACCTGAAACATCAGAGAGAGCATTGAAGAACCAACTCTAGAGCTCATTCAATGCCTGGTATCTGAAAAAGCATTTTCACAGAAAAACAAACAAAACAACAAAAACTGCAGTTCCGGAAGATTAAAACATTCCACGCGACAGCAAGTTGAAATATACAAATCAAAATAGATAACAAACGTGATTCCCCAAAGAAGCAGTATTTCTAACAGGAAAGTTACAGTGGACAGAAATAAACGAATAAGATATACCGGAAGGGCACCTGAATTTGGTTGCACGATATTATTACATGCTTCGCACTGCTTTTTGCGGTTATTCAAAAGGAAACTAAAGGAATTTTCCAGTTGTTTCAAACCCAAGGGTAGAGAAATAATTTGAACAGTATAAATAAGACCTGACATTACGTAGTAAGGCGATGAAAATAAAAGGTTTTCTAAAAACAAAAGATTTTCTAACTTCCACGCAGAATATCAAAACGAACAGAAATTGGAAAAGAATATCGTGGTGTTCATCCATATAAAGAAAGACAGTACACATAAAGTACCGGATCCTCTCCGTTATTTATTCCCCCAATACACACTAGACTCCAAGATCTCCCTCTAATCAAGCGCTAAAGTCACAAAACTATCTTCCTCTAAAACACTTCAGCAGGTTCCTTTCCGTCGTAAAGTCAGGGTCCCCTAAACGTCCTTTTCCAATCCTCCCGAATCCAGGAAAATATCATCCTACCACTTTCTTTATGCCCCCTCCCCCAAGAGTTAGCCCTCTCACAGTCTTCGTTGTAAGCTTCCCCTTATACCCCAGTTTCACCCCTAATTCCCCCCACCCCGGAGTTTTTCCTCATTCCGTAAGGCTAGCTCTTTTGCCATCCTAACAATCTTCCTCTTACTCTTCCCAAACTGGGAGTCTCCCTCCTTCCCAAATATGTTCTAAGCAACGGCAAAAACTAAAAATTCCCAGTTTTTTCCCTCCTCAAATGTTGCGCCCCCTCCCCCGAAGTCTAGGCGTAAGCCTAACCTCTCCTTCTGCACCTCCAAGGCACTTTCTCAGCAGCCTCTCCGCCAAGCGTCTACAATGAGCGGCGCTTCTGGGGTCCCTGACAATAAAGCGAGACCACCAAGAGTCCCCTTTAACAACGGGCAGGGGCGGCGGCCTGGCCACCGCCATCCTCCTTGTCTTCTCCCGCCGGGCAGAGAATGGGGGGCCCCAGGGTTCCGTGGGGACTCACCGGCAGGGCCCAGAGGCGGACGGCAGGAGAGAAGCGCCAATGAGGGTAAAGAGAAAGAAGTCGGTCTCGGTTCTCCGGCAGTGCCTGAGAGCGGGGCTCTGTCGCCGGAGGTTGTTTCCTTTCATTCGAGGAGAGACGGGCTCGCGGAGCGCCCTTACGTCGCCCCCCTCGCACGCACACGACCCACAGAGCGTTGATACGTCCCGAGCGCGCCGCGGGCCCTGATTGGCCGCAGAGAGGGGGCCGCTGAAGCCGCAGAGACACAGCGCATGTGCAGAAACCACCCCCTGTACGGCTCGAGGCGGCAGGCCCCGCCTCCTGTTCGCGCGCGGACCTTCTATTCTCCGCTCCGCCGCTCCGCCAAGTGTTTGGGGGCAGGATCCGAGGAGATAAAGAGATTCAAAGATATCGCTGTGGGTTGGGCGGAGAAGGGGCAGGGTTGGGACTGGAAACCGTTGGACAGGGGCCCTGGGTAACCAGTTCACAACAGTGATTCACGTAGACAGGCCTTATCCCTTGCACTTGTTCACCGAGGCCTTTTCACATCCATTATTTCATTGTACTCTCGTGGCATCTCTTTCAGGTCCTCCGTTCATTTTATTGCCAGGAAAGACTGAGAAGCTCGTAGTCGAGTCAGCCTGCCTGCATTTCAATCCTTGGGCGAATCGTTTTAACCTTTATACCTTTTTTTTTTTTGGTCTTTAAAATGGGGATAAAAATAGTGCCTCACGGGTTTGTGGTAAGGAAGAAATGAAATAATGCAACTAAAGCGTGTTATTAGCATCCCTGGCATATAATAGACTCTCCATAAATGCTGGGATTATCATAATCAGAAATGATAAGGTGATTTTCTTTATAATCTACACATGTAAACCAGACACCTAGACGAGTGCTTTCCTCTTTGGTGTATTGGAGCCATGCTTGGGTTTGAACTCCAGCTCCGCCACTTCTAGCTGTATGACCTTGATTGCTTTGTATTACCTCTCAGTCCCTCAGTTTCATCCTGTCCAAAATGGAGATCATAATGGTATTTGTCTCAAAAGGTAGTTGTGAGAAATGAGATAATACATGTAAGTCACACAGAATAATGCCTAGGCATATAGTATGCCCTATATAAGTGTTAGCTTTTGTTATTTGCTATGGGCTTCACAGACTTTAACAACAACAACAACAACAACAAAAGCCTTAACAAACTAGTGAAATTTTAAAGATGCTCTTCAAGAGCCATTTTTCCTGTAGTGGGGGTGGATTTCCACTGTTTTGATCCAGTGCTGTTTCTATACTGTTTCGTCAATCTTTTTACTTTTCTCTGCAATGTCAACTTTAAAGTGTAATTTTCCAAGCAAACAGTGACCATGGTGGTGTGACGTTGAACTCTTCAAATAGGTACCTAATAAGGGTGGACAAATCAGCCATTTAGCTGCAAGGAACCCTTAGCCCTTTTACCCAAGGCCCTATGCTGTGAAAGGGAGTGGCTAAAGATTTGCATAAGAAGATCCAGAATGTGTATTCCAAACATTTATGGTGTACAAGAAGACAGGTTTCCCAGCATCATTTTCTACCAGCTTTACACACTTACTGATGCCAGGATGAGACTGACAAAATACAATGCCTAGGCAGTATGCCATCTTTTTAAGTCCCCGCCCCAAATCCCCACATTTTGCTATCTTTTATTCCTTATTCATTATTTCATCCATGCATTCATTTCAACAAACTTTGATTCAATAAACACTTGCAAAACTACTAAGTTCCAAACACAATGGAGACCTAGATCAATACAACTCAAACCCTGCCCTTGAGCTCATGGTCAAAAAGAAGAGACAGCAAGCAGACATATACAGTATGATGTGATAAATGCTATATTAGAGACGTGTGGCTGGTACAGACATCTTCTGCCTATTATGTACAAAGCACTATGCTGAGGTACGACACAACAGTGACTAAGACACAGCCCTTGCCTTCAATTGTTTACAGTCTACCAAGAAGAAGATAAATAGTTACAATAGGAGATAAACTACACTAAGTGCCTTAAAAGGTGGAAAGGAAGTGCAGAGAGAGTTCAGGAGAGGGAGATATCAGTGACTCCAGTTACTTCCAGGCCCCAAGTCTGGTAGCCAGTCCCAATTAGCATGACTAATAGATGCAGCCTGTTATTTCAAGGTCTACAGAAAGGAATCGGATTGTGATAACATGCCGGTAATGCCTGGGGATATAGCATGAGATCTAGTCATCTCTTACTGATTCACCAATACACTCTTACCAACACTCTTCCAGTTTTTTTCTTCAGGCTCAAGATCTCACTTTTTCCACCTCATTCTCAGCAAAGGCATTAACTTCATGACTTTTTTAGCAAAGGGCCATCTGAGCTAAGCTACTTTATCTTATACACCTACCCTCTCATGCTGCCTTCAAGACTCAGAGAAAGAGCTGTCCCGCTTGCTTTCTAAAGCTTTTCAAAGCTGTGCTTTTAATTACATCTTTTCCATGCTCTGGAGAATCCGATTCCCTACTTATTACCTGCTCCAGCAGCATCTACTGCCCTGCTCTCATTTGCCTTCAAACTATGGGATTCATCTCCTTTCACTGCCAGACTGCAATTGCTCCTTTGCCTCCAATTGCTCTCCAATCATTCATTCAGCAGGCATTTGCAGACATCTTCTGTATGCCAGGTATTATGCCAGACCCTGGAGATTTGAAAAGGAACAAGATATGGCTTCTTATCAAAACACCAAATTGTATACATTAAATATGTACAATTCTTATTTGTCCATTAGATCTCAATAAAGCTGGTGGGGGGCAAACAGATGGAAAAAAAAGGGGGCACAGCTTCTGCCTTCAATAAATTCTCAGTCTAATAAGGAAGAAAAACAGGTGAACAGAATTTTAGTATAATAGGTGAACTGCTATAATAGAATTATCTACCACAGGGATTGGTGGACTCAGTCCAAGAAATACATCACTGGGAGGCAATGTTTTTAGTTGGGTCTCGAAGGACAGGTCAGGGCCCAGAAAAGTCTGTATTTTACATCACAACTTTACAAAAAATATACTCCAAGGCCACAGTTGATCTTTTTGCCAAATTCAACAGCTTTTCTCTATCTTCATTTTTTTTTTTTTTTTTAATTGAGACAAGGTCTTGCTCTGTAGGTTGGAATACAGTGGCGTGATCACAGCTCACTGAAGCTTCGACCTCCTGGGCTCAGGTGATCCTCCTACCTCAGCCTCCTGAATAGCTGGGACTAAGGTGCGCAACACCACGCCCAGTTAACTTTTGTACTTTTTTTTGTAGAGACGGGGTTTTGCCATGTTGCCCAGGCTGGTCTGTCTTCATTCTTGATATCTCTGTTACATTTGACATTTTTGGTCATCTACTTGTTCTTAAACTTTCACCTCCCTTGGCTCATAACAACAATGCCCTGACTCTGGCTCTCTGGCTGCTCCTTTTTTCTTTCATAGGTTTCTCTTCTTCTTACTTTATAATATTAACATAAGGCTGACTCTTTCCCAGATACAGTCTTAGACCTATTCCAGGTCTAGTAGTTCTTAAACTTTGGAAGTGAGAAATACCTGGAGAGCTTGTTATAAGTGCAGATTTTTTGGCACTGCCCCCTGGAAATTCTGAAGGTTTGGATCCAAGAATCTGCCTCCTTAAACTACCCAGGTATTCTGATGTAGATCTGTTAAGGACTAAGCATTAAGAAACCCCCTCTTTTTTTTTTTTTTTTAAAGAATTGAGACAGCCCCTTGACTTTCACTACCCTGTAAACCAATGCTTAGCAACCGCATCTGCTCTGCTTAGATCAGCCCTGCTCTTGACTTCAAATCACGAACTCCGGTACATGCAAATCATCCTCTTCAGCAACTAGGAAGTGACTCCTTTGCCCATTTTCAGTGTTTCTGTGTAAGATACCGCTAGCATTTCTGCTCCTCCTTAAACCAACAACTAAATTCACCTACATGTGACCTCCTGATTATAATCAACACCAGTAGATCACTCATGTATTCATTAAATACATCTTGATCACCTACTATGTGTTAGATTAAAAATTGATATGATTCATTTTGGTGTAGTTGGGGAGATGGGCTTGAATCATGTAATCGCATAAACAAATGTAAACTTGCAAACATGACAAATGCAAAAAGAAAATGAAGTATTATGTATTTGCATTTTGTATATTGAATACATTTTGTATTTCTTATTCTTTATTTTTCAAGTGGATGGATTAAGCATTTTAAATGTTCCTGTGGGAGAAAAAAAAGCTATTTATTTGTATGAAATGCTGCATAAGATTCAGATGTCCTGAGTACTAATCACTGGCCTGCCACTAACTAGCAGAGGTTACTTGGGCAATTCATTTGCTGCACTTAGCTTTAATTTACACATCAATTAAATGAGAATTGCAAGGTTGTTATGAGACACAAGAGAGATAATGATGATTGTGAATGTTCTTGTCCCAACAAATATGAAAGATGGTTTTTAAAAATATATCCCTTCACTGTCATATCATCTGATTGATCTACCTACTAGTGTTGGTTCCCAGCGTCTACTTAGTTTTTGTTGCTTATTTTTTAATTTTCACTTACTGTATTGGTGAGGCTTTATAGCATTCTTTTTTTTTTTTCTTTTTTGTTCTTTTTTGAGACAGAGTTTTGCTCTTGTTGCCCAGACTGGAGTGCAATGGCACGTTCTCGGCTCACTGCAACTTCTGCCTGCCAGGTTCAAGCCATTCTCCTGCCTCAGCCTCCTGAATAGCTGGGATTACAGGCGCCTGCCACCATGCCTGGCTAATTTTTGTATTTTTAGTAGAGACGGGGTTTCACCATGTTGGTCAGGGTGGTCTCGAACTCCTGACCTCAGGTGATTCACCTGCCTCGGGCTTCTAAAGTGCTGGTATTACAGGCATGAGCCACTGTGTCCAGTCAACGTTCTTAATTCTATCCAGCCGATGGAAATACTCAGGCAACTAATTGAGGAGCTGGGGACTCTGATGGACTTTGTTGTTGATATCTCTTCCTTGTTTAGCAATTTGAGGCTGGGTATGGTATGGACAGAGCTCAGGAAACTAGCAACTGTGGCAGGGGAAATGCTTAGAGACACAGCAACATCTCTACAACATTGTTTATTGAGTGCTGAATAAACACAGAAGCTGAACTTAATTTAATATGTTGATGGCAATATTGCAGAAGTAACTAAACTTCACAGTACTGGTGCAATCATGAGTCATTTCAAAAGGAGTTAACTCTGACTGCAGACAATGTGTCAGGCACTGCACTCAGTACTTTGTGTATATGGTCTTATTAGATCCTTACAATAGCACTGAGAAGCAGGGAATATTATTACTCCCATTTCATAGAGGAAGAAACTGTTGAGCAATTAAGTAACTTGCTCAAATTCAAACAACCAGGAAGAGGAAAGACCATGTTTCAGGGCTACATTTGTTTTAGCTCCAGAGCACAAGCTCTTAATCACTGTGCTGTACTACCTCTTATTTACTTGCTCATGTGTTTATTATCTGTCTCCCGACTAGAATGAAGCTCTATTGGAGCAGGAGCTTTGTTTTGTTGTGTTCACTGCTCTATCCTCAGCCCATAGAACTCTGTGCCTGGTTAATAGTAGGCACTTAGTAAATATCTACTGAAGTAAGGCCCTGGAGAGAGAAGGAGAATCTAATGAAGAATGGGGAGAAGTGGAACTGAAATGGAATGAAATCATTTCATGAATTTGTTTGTAATTTAGCAGCCTGATTCCTACCCCAGCGACTCTGGCATATGTGTGAAATGGAGCCCAGCAACTATATATTTAAAACAAGCTCCCCAGGTGAGATCGTGATATACACAAATATATGAGAACCACTGACCTGCAGCCATCAAAGTGAAAAAAGAAAAAAATAATAACATGGCTGTCTCATCAGTTACATTGAAATGTCTTTGTTTTTTATTCATGCTGTTCTTGCTTCCTAGAACTCCTCTTGCAACATTCTTGGATTAGCTGAGACCTAGTGGCCTTGAAGATTCAGTTCACATGTCAGCGTCCAAAAAGCCTTGACCTTATCCTTTGATTAGGTGAAGCTGCCCTCCTCTTTGCTTCCATAGCGCTCTGGCCAGACCTCTATTTCATCACCTACTGTATTATATTTAAATTAAAAGTATTTCATCTGTCTCTCCCACTAGATCTTTGGGAGAAGGGACCATGTCTTATTCTTTTTATATCCCTGGGAGATATCCCTAGCACACTGCCTGTACAATAAATATTTGCTGAACTTTCTCAGATGAACATGTGAGAGATCCGATGGTTACTACTCTTGGAAGAGCTTGTCCTATCTAAGATAGCTGTCCGTACTCTGGGCCTTGGCTCCTGTTCCTCCCTGTTGCCCTTACAGTCATGCAATACAATTTAGCACTTAATTATATATCGTATAACATATATTATTCTCTAATTGCTTCATATGTTAATCCAGCACTTATTGCCTCTTCCTTCAGGCACTAAGAAGTGATTATAAATTGAAAGTGGATGATCCAGCTGTAAGCCACACCCAGCTGTCACTCAACTCTGCTTACTGAATGCCCCAGTACTATGAATACAACTATTAGTCACCAGAGGTGAGGTGAATGCAGATGAAAAAGTAGCATGATTTAAAACTACTGCCTGCAGCAGTACGTTCACACAGTAGGCACTCAAGAAATATCTGTTGAATGAATAAATGATTTTATAAAAAGAGCAGTGCACTTGGTTAGGCTAGAGATCGGGAGCCCCGGCTTCTACTCAGATTTCTATCACTTCATTTTGAACTTGGAAAGTCATTTCTTGTTTCTGGGACATGCTTTTATATTCTGTAAAATAGGAAGGAAGACCAGAAGATCTTTAAAGTCTCTTTCAAGTTTGTTTTCTATTTTTATTTTTATTTTATTTTATTTTTTGAGACAGGGTTTCACTTTTGTTGCCCAGGCTAGAGTGCAATGGCGCGATCTTATCTCCCTGCAACATCCACCTCCCAGATTCAAGCCATTCTCCTGCCTCAGCCTCCCAAGTAGCTGGGATTATAGGTGCCCGCCACCACACCCGGCTAATTTTTTGTATTTTTAGTAGAGATGGGGTTTCACCATGTTGGCCAGCCTCCTGACCTTAGGTGATCCACCAGCCTTGGCCTCCCAAAGTGCTGGGATTCCAGGCGTGAGCAACCGTGCCCGACCCTCTTTCAAGTTTAATATACAATTCTTCCTCCAAATAGTTTGAAAATTCCTCAAGCAAGCACAGATATATGTCTTATGTACATCTTCATAGCACCTAGCACAGTGCTGCACACACAAGCGGATTTGATAAATACCTAAAAAGTTAGAACCATCACGCTCCATAGTCACCTATAACCAACATTAAAATGAAACAAAATAACCAATGGACACTAAACTCTACTGTGAAACATACCTTATCTCTAAAAATGAGCCCTAAGGGAAAAATAGGAGAAAACCTGAAAATCTCTTCTAATTGTTGCATTTCAAATTCTTTAAGATATTTGTGATTTAAAATCCTAACTTAGGTTCCAGTTTACAATCAAGTTATTTCATTAATCGAAGTAAAAATTGAGTGCAGACAGAGTAACAATCGCAGCTTAATCTTAGGCCCTCTCTTCTCTCTTCTTGGTAATCATTCACACTCATCACATTATTTACCATGTTCATTACCACTGGGACTGATGACACACTCATTTATCTCTCCAGCCAATATCTCTCTAGCCAACATTTTTCCCCTCAATTCTAGGATCATATATCCAACTGCTTATTTGAAATTGCTTAGTTATCTCAAAGGCATCTCAAACAATGTATCTAAAAGAGAACTCATGATCTTCTCCCTGGTACTGGCCCACTGTTTCCCAACTCAGTGACTACACTTCTATCCACTCAGTTGTGCAGGCCAAAGACCAAGGAATTATTCTTGACACTGCCCTCTACTTCACTCCCCACATTCATCTCCACTTCATCATTAATCATGGCAATTTTGCTTTTTTTGTTTTTGAGATGGAGTTTCGCTCTTGTCACCCAGGCTGGAATGCAATGGCACTATCTCAGCTTACTGCAGCCTCTGCCTCCCAGGTTCAAGCGATTCTCCTGCCTCAGCCTCCCGAGTAGCTGAAGTTACAGGTGCCTGCCACCACGCCTGGTTAATATTTGTGTGTGTGTATTTTTAGTAGAGGGGTTTCATCATGCTGGCCAGGTTGGTCTCGAACTCCTGACCTCAGGTGATCTGCCCATGTTGGCCTCTCAAAGCGCTGGGATTACAGGCTGAGACACTGTGCCCAGCCTGCAATTTTGCTTCTTAACTGTCTCTTGAGTCAGTGTATTTTTCATTATCTCCAGTATCTCTACAATCTCTAATCTGGACCATTCTACTACCTTACTAACTAGTTTATCCTAGTTTGATTATTCTCTCCTCCACTTTCCTTCAAATGTCATTAATTCATTTAGTCATCAAAAAATATTTATTGAGTGCCTACTATGTATCAAGTACATGGAATACAGCAGTGAACAAAACAGACAAAAATCTCTATTTTCATTGGGTTTACATTTTAATGAGACAGAGACACACTAAAAATAATATGTAAAGTACATAATAGTGTCAGAGATTCACTTCCAGCATGATGAATTAAGGAAGTTAACAGATCTCCAAAAGCAACTACTATAAAGCTGGACAAAAACATCAAAAACAATTATTTCAGTGCTCTGGAAAGCTACTAAAGGCATAATAGGGTGACCAATCATCCTGATTTCCTTGGTACTATCCCAGTTTTAGTGCTAAAAATCCTGTATTCCAGGAAAGCCCTCCCCAGAATGCAAAAAAGTCTCATTTTTCAGCAATGGTTGCTCAAGTTTTAGAGCAAAGGTACCAAATCCATACCCGGTCTCCCAAAATAAGGGTTGAAAGCAATACTGTTTTTAGTGTCAAGTGGATATGGCATAGATGCCCATAGTCACTGTCACTGTTTTTTATTTGTTTGTTTGTTTTGTTTTCTTTTGAGATGGAGTCTCACTCTGTTGCCCAGGCTAGAGTGCAATGGTGTGATCTCGGCTCACTGCAGCCTCCGCCTCCCTGGTTCAAGCGATTCTCCTGCCTCAGCCTCCTGAGTAGCTGAGATTACAGGTGCGCACCACCATGCCCCGCTAATTTTTGAATTTTTACTAGAGATGGGGTTTCACCATGTTAACCAGTCTGGTCTCGACCTCCTGACCTCAGATGATCCACCCGCCTCAGCCTCCCAAAGTGCTGGGATTACAGGCATAAGTCACTGCGCCCGGTCCTGTTACTGTTTTTAACCCTGACCACTCATGATGGCAACCATGATTTGCAGTTCACAATAATGGATTATCCATTGTTGCATCACTCCAAGGGATGCAACTTAAGTGTGCAATTTCTGAGCATTGCAATCATGAACAGTTAACATTGTATCTTTGACTTTGCCTGTGGATTACTTGGTGTGATTTGTATGGAGATAGGGCTACTTTGATTTTTAACATTATAAATATGCTAACCATGTGTTCTAAGTGCTCAGATAAAAGGAGAATGATTACAATACTAACCCCAGCTTGACCCAGAAATTACCAAAAAAGAAGACTAAATGACCATATTGTTTTAATAATAGATAGAAGGACACACACAACTTGCATTAGGGAGGTAAACAACCAAAACAGAGCATACTGGGCAATAAGCAGAAAACAAGTTGGGACTAGGCACGGCAGAGATGGATATGAAAGAACGTGTGGAAACTGAATCTCACAGTCCAGGGTGAGATGGATAAGTACTATAAACCAATGAAAAGTTTTTGATCTTCCCCAAAGACACTAATGTTAACTCAAAATTGATGGCCACTGATTTAACCTAAATATGCCACATGCAGAAATATGTATCATTGTATCATTCATACATGAAACTGAATAAAGTTACATTTCCTGTTTGAGAGATTGCAACTTAAATGTCCTGTGGGTGAACAAAAGGGAAAATCTGGGTATGAGATGTGCTTCCCTCATACAGTGTAGCACTGATTTTGTCAGATTTTACCAGAAATCAAGCTTTGTACAGTAGTATATCAAGCGACTTGTCAAATCACTGTTTCTCCTACATTTTGGTACTTTGATTTGAAAAATGGAATTTCAAATCACCTTCTTGATTTCTATGATGATCAAAATTAAACTGCAGAAAATATAAAACAAAAAAGATTGTTGATATCTTGTCTAAAAACAAACTAAACTTTGCTCATCTATTTGCATAGTCAGCAGACAGTACAAATGTAAATTTTGGAAATCAGACAGCTTTAGAACGCCAAATAAAATGTCACCAGAAAAGAACAGTCAAATTAAATAAAACTTTCTCAGTTTCCTTACCAAACCACTAACTTATTTGGAATTCAATTTTGATTTCACAATTACAAGTTATTTCTGTAATTTAAAGCCATTTTCTCTAAGAAAGAGAGGGTTAACTTATGATGGCATCCAATATGGTTTGCAGTGTTTAAAAATGATGGACATTCTAGACATGAATAAACCTATATGATTAATTTATAGACGCTGAAAACCTGATTGACAAACAGCTGGTTTACCAAAAGCAGCCTGACACTATAAAGTGAATGAACATTTTTCAGGAGCTGGGAACTAATTCCTACAAGTCTAAAAACCTGATGTTTTTGCTTAATAAAATATGTATATTCCATGCTCAAACACTTTTGAGAGGACATTTTAGCTTTTACATTTAAGTCTTTGATAAATTTGTTTTAATTTTTGTACATACTGGGAGGTAGGGGTTCAATTTCATTCTTTTGCATGTGGATATCTAGTCGTCCTTGCACCATTTGTTGAAAACACCATTCTCTCCCCTGTTGAATTGTCTTGGCACCCTTGTTGAAATCAGTGGACCATAAATGTGAGAGTTTATTTCTGGACTCTCAATACTATTCTATTGATTGATATTTTAGCCTCATGCCAGTACCACACTATCTTCATTACTATAGTTGTGTAGTTAGTTTTGAAATAAGAAAGTGTGAATCCTCCAACTTTGTTCTTTTTTCAAGATTGTTTTGGCTATTCTGGGTCCTTTGAATTTACAGATGAATTTTAGGATCAGCATATCAAAATCTGCAACAAAGCAAGCTGGAATTTTTATAAAACATGGCATTGAATCTGTAGATCAATTTGGGGATTATTGCCATCTTAACAATAATAAGTCTTCTGATCCATGATCGTATGCTTTTTCGTTTTTTAGGTCTTTAATTTCTTTTTTGTTTTTCTGAGATAGGGTCTCACTCTGTCATGCAGTCTGGAATGTAGTAAAAGAGGTTTGTACCACTACACTCAGCTAATTAATTTTTTTTTTTTTTTGAGATGGAGTCTTGCTCTGTTGCCCAGGCTGAAGTGCAGTGGCACGATCTTGGCTCACTGCAAGCTCCGCCTCCCAGGTTCATGCCATTCTCTTGCCTCAGCCTCCCAAGTAGCTGGGACTACAGGCGCCCACCACCACATCTGGCTAATTTTTTTTTTTTTTTTTTTTGTATTTTTAGTAGAGACGGGTTTTCACCGTCTTAGCCAGATGGTCTCAATCTCCTGACCTTGTGATCCACCCACCTCGGCCTCCCAAAGTGTTGGGATTACAGGCGTGAGCCACTGCACCCAGCCCCCCTTTTTTTTTTGACACAGAGTCTTGCTCTGTCACCCAGGCTGGAGTGCAGTGGTATGATCTTGGCTCACAGCAACCTCTGCCTCTAGGATCCAAGCAATTCTCCTGCCTCAGCCTTCTGAGTAGCTGGGATTACAGGCATGTGCCACCATGCTCTGCTAATTTTTGTATTTTTAGTAGAGATGGGATTTCACCATGTTGGCTAGGCTGGTCTCAAATGCCTGACCTCAAGTGATCCACCCATCCCGGCCTCCCAAAGGATTACAAGCATGAACCACCACGCCTGGCCTAAAATTTTTTTATAAAGACGAGGTCTCACTATGTTGCCCAGGCTGGTCTCAAACTTCTGAGCTCAAGTGATCCTCCCACCTGGGCCTTTCAAAGTGCTAGGATTACAGGTGTGAACCGCTGCATGTGGCCTTAATTTCTTTTGACACTTTTTTGTAGTTTTCAGTGTACAAGTCTGCTCTTCTTTTGTTAAATTTACTCCTATGTATTTTATTCTTCTTGATGCTATGGTAAATTGAATAATCTAAAAATTTTTATTTTCAATTTGTTCATGACTAGTATATAGAAATCCTGTTGAGTTTTGTATGTTGGTCTCGTATCCCCAACCTCACTGAACTCACTTAAAAGTTCTAGCATTTGTAGTATATTCCTCAAGATTTTCTACATACTAGATTATGTGATTTGCAAATAGAGACAGGTTTACTTCTTCATTTCCAATCCGGATGCCTTTTTCTCCTTTGCCAAAACTCTCACTAAAACCTCTAATATAATGTTGAATAAAAGTGTTGAGATGAGACAAGCACGTTTTGTTTCTCATCTTAGGTGGAAAGTTTTCGATCTTTCACTATTAAGAGTCATGTTACAATAGCTATGGGTTTTTCACAGTTGTCCTTTATGAGGTTGAGAAAGTTTCTTTAATTCTCAGTTTGTTTAGTTCTTTTATCATTGAGGTGGTGAATTTTGTTAAATACTTTGTCTACATCTATTGAGATGATCATGTGGTTTTTGTCCTTTATTCTATTGATATGGTGTATTATATTAATTGATTTTGGGTATTAAAACAGTCTTGTAATCCTGGGACGAATCCCACTTGGTCATGGTGTATAATCCTTTTTAAATGTTGCTGGATTACTTTCCTAGTATTTTGTTGAGGATTTGTGTTTCTATTTTCTTTTCTTTTTTTTTTTTTTCTTTTTTGAGACGGAGTCTCGCTCTGTCGCCCAGGCTGGAGTGCAGTGGCCGGATCTCAGCTCACTGCAAGCTCCGCCTCTCGGGTTTACGCCATTCTCCTGCCCCAGCCCCCAGAGTAGCTGGGACTACAAGCGCCTGCCACCTCGCCTGGCTAGTTTTTTGTGTTTTTTTTTTTTTTAGTAGAGACGGGGTTTCACCGTGTTAGCCAGGATGGTCTCCATCTCCTGACCTCGTGATCCGCCCTTCTCAGCCTCCCAAAGTGCTGGGATTACAGGCTTGAGCCACCGCGCCCGGCCTGTTTCTATTTTCATAAGGAATTTTTGGTCTTTCGTTTCCTTTACTTGCTATGACTTCGTCTGGTTTTGGTGTCAGAGTAATACTGCCTTATAAAATCAGTTAGGAAGTATTCCCTCCTTTTTTATTTTTTGGAAGAATTTAATTATTTGGTAGAATTTACCAGTGCAGCCTCTTTTTTTTTTTTTTTTTTTGAGACAAGTTTTGCTCTTGTTGCCCAGGCTGGAATGCAATGGCACCATCTTGGCTCACAGCAACTCCTCCTTCTGGGTTCAAGCAATTCTCCTGCCTCAGCCTCCTCAGTAGCTGGAATTACAGGTGTGCACCACCATGCCTGGCTAATTTTGTATTTTTAGTAGTGACGGGGTTTCTCCATGTTGGTCAGGCTGGTCTCAAACTCCCGACCTCAGGTGATCTGCCTGCCTCGGCCTCCCGAAGTGCTGGGATTACAGGCGTGAGCCACTGCGCGCGGCCCAGTGCAGCCTTTTTTTGTGAATACTTTTAAAATTGCTAATTTAATCTGTTTACTAATTATAGGTCTATTCAGATTTTCTCTTACATCAGTTATAGTTTGTGTCTTCTTAGTAATTTGTCCATTCCATCTAAGTTATCTAATTTGTTGGTATACAGTTGTTCATAGTACTCCCTTATAATCCTTTTTCTATTGAAAAGTTGGTAGTAATGTCCTCTCTTTCATTCTTGCTTTTAGTGAATTGACTTTTCTTTCTTTTTTTCTCCCCCCTTGGCCAGTCTTGCTAAATGTTTTCAATATTCTTACTCTTTTCAAAGAACTGATTTTTTGTTTCATTGATTTTCTCTATTTTTTTCTATTCTTTATTTCATTCATTTCCATCCTAATCTTTATTATTTTCTTCTACTTGCTTTGAATTTAGTTTACTCTTCTTTTCTAGTTTCTGACAGTGGAAGATTAAGCTATTGATCTGAATCTTCTTTTTTTAACGTAGGTGGTTATAGCTACAAATAGTATGTTAGCTGCATTTCATAAATTTTAATATGTTGTGTCTACATTTTCATTTATCTCAGAGTATTTTGTAATTTTGTGATTTCTTCTTTGGCTCATTATTTAGGAATGTGTGATTTAATTCCCACAAATTTATGAATTTCTCTATTTCTCTATGTCATTAATGTCTACTAATTTTACTCCATATTGATCAGAAAACACACTTTGTGTGGTTTCAATATTTTAAAATGTATTAAGGCTTGTTTTATTGCCCAACACATGGTCTATCCTGGAAAATGTTCCATGTGCACTTGAAAAAAATGCATGTGCTTTTGTTGTTTGGTGTGTTCTCTCCATATACATCTGTTAGCTCTAGTTGGTTTATAGTGTTTTCCAAGACTTTCATTTTCTTTTGATCTTTTGCCTAATTTTTCTATCCATTATTATCATTATTATTTTTTGAGATGGAGTCTTGCTCTGTCACCCAGGCTGGAGTGCAGTGGCATGATCTCGGCTCACTGCAACCTCCGCCTCCTGCATTCAGGCGATTCTCATGCCTCAGCCTCCTGAGAATCTGGGACTACAGGTGTGTGCCACAACACTTGGCTACTTTTTGTACTTTTAATAGAGACAGGGTTTCACCACGTTGGCAAGGCTGGTCTTGAAATCCTGATCTCAAGTGATCCGCCTGCCTTGGCCTCCCAAAGTGCTGGGATTACCAGCAGTGAGCCACCTCACCCAGCTGACTATCTATTATTGAAAGTGGGGTACAAGTCTCCAGTTATTATTGTTGATTTATTTAATTTCTCCCTTTACATCTTGTTTTTTGCTTCTTGTATCATTTTGGGGCTCTGTTGTTAAGTGCATATAAGTTTATACTTGGTGTATGTTTTTGATGGGTCAACTCTTTTATTTATATAAATATCCTTTGTCAATAGTAATGACTTTTGTCTGATATTAGTATACCCCCTCCAGCTTTCTTACGGTTGCTGTTTGCATGATATATCTCTGTTCATCCTTTGACTTTTAGCCTATTAGTATCTTTGAATCTAAAGTGTGTCTCCTCCAATAGACAGCATATAGTTGGATCTTGTTTTATTTTGTCCAGTCTGACATTCTATGCCTTTGGATCAGATTCTTTAGTCCATCTATTTTAAATTTTATTATTGATATAGTTGGATTTACATTGCGATTTCACATTTTGTTTTCTATATATCCCATGTCCTTTCTATCCCTGTATTCCTTCTTTACTGCTTTCTTTTGCACAACATGAATATTTTCTAGCGTAATTATTTCATTCCTTTGATGATCTTTTTCACTGTATTTTTTGGGTTTTTTTATTTTTTATTTTTATTTTTTTAGTGGTTGCTCTAGGGCTTCTTGTGTACATCTCAACTTATCAGAATTTACTTCACATTTATACCGGCTTAATTCCAGTGACATGTATAATAAGCATTAATCCTATATAGCTCTATTCTCTCTTCCCCCTTTTTGCTGTTGTTATACATATTACATGTATGTGTGTTCCAAACCCAAATATACAGTTATAGCTGTTAGAATATGTAATTTTGGCTGAGCGCAGTGGCTCACACCTGTAATCCCAGCACTTTGGGAGGCCGAGGCGGGTGGATCACCTGAGGTCAGAAGTTTGAGACCAATCTAGCCAACATGGCAAAACCCTGTTTCTACTAAAAATACAAAAATTAGCTGGGTGTGGTGGTGCACGCCTGTAATCTCAGTTACTCAGGAGGTTGAGGTAGGAGAATCGCTTGAACCCGGGAGACGGAGGTTGCAGTGAGTCGAGATTGTGCCACTGCATTCCAGCCTGGGAGACAGAGCGAGACTCCATCTCAAAAAAAAAAAAAAAAAAAAAAAGAATATACAATTTTGTGTCTACTAATGAAGCTGAGGAAAGAAAACAGGTATATATTCATGAAGTTTACTTTCTTATTTACCATTTCTGGTTCTCTCCATTTGATCCTGTGGATTTGAGTTACCACTTAGCATCATTTTTTTACTCTAATACAACTTGCTCCCACCTACCTCTGTTGTGCTCTTATTGTCAAATATATGCCATTTTTATGTTATAGGTACAACAATATAATTGTACACATATTGTTTAATAAAATGATTTTTAAATTAAGAGAAGAAATGAGATGAAATATGCATTGATACTGTCTCTTATAATTACATATTTATAAAATTACCTTTATTGGTGCCTTTGTTTTTTCAAGTAGATTCAAATTACCATCTGGGATCACTTACATTCAGCCTGAAGAACTTCCTTTAGTATTTCTTGTAAAGTAAGCCTGCTAGACCATATCCTGGGTCATAAAACAAAACACATTTGGTAGAATTGAGATTTTCTTTGACTGTAATAAAGAACTAAAGTAGAAATCAATTCCAGAAAGATACAAACAAAAGAAAAAAACTCTCCAAGCTCTTAAAAATTCAGCAGCAGATTTCTATACAATCGATGAGTCAAAGTGGAAATTTGAAAGTAAATTTGAAATTATCTTGAACGAATTAAAATGAAAAGACAACATATCAAACTCTGTTGGATGTAGCTAAAGCAGTGCTAAAAGGGAAATGCCTGTTTAGATTGTTTGCCCATTTTTCTACCTGATTGCCCTATTCTTAATTATCTGCAGGAATTCTTTTTTAAAAATTTTATTTATTTATTTATTTATTTATTTATTTATTTATTTATTTTAGAGACAGGGTCTTACTCTGTCACCAAGGCTGGAGTGCAGTGGTGTGATCATAATTCACTGCAGCCTCAAATGGGGCTCAGGGGATCCTCCTGCCTTTCAAGTAGCTGGGACTATAGGTGCATGCCACCATGCCAAGTTAATTTTTCAAATTTTTTTGTAGAGATAGGATCTCAGTATGTTGCCCAGGCTGATCTTGAACTTCTGGCCTCAAACAATCTTCCTGCCCCAGGCTGCCAAAGTGCTGGAATTACAAGCATGAGCCACCGCGCCCAGCCAATTTACAGAAATTCCATATGTATTTTGAATAGAAGTAAGCCGTTTGTCAGCTAATTTACAAATATAGTTTCCCACTCTGTGTCTTGCTTTTTATTATCTTAATAGCATCCCATAATAAAAATAATTTATTGAATTTAATTTAGTCCACTTTATCAGCTCTTCTTTTATGGTTAATGCCTTGTTTTGTTTTGTTTGTGTGTGTGTTTTGTTTTTTTTTTTTGAGATGGAATCTCCCTCTGTCACCCAGGCTGGAGTGCAGTGGTGTAATCTCGGCTCACTGCAACCTCAGATTCCCAGGTTCAAGCAATTGTCCTGACTCAGTCACGCGAGTAGCTGGGATTACAGGCGTTCACCACTACACCCAGATAATTTTTGTATTTTTAGTAGAGACGGGGTTTCACCATGTTGGCCACGCTGGTCTCGAACTATTGACCTCAGGTGATCCGCCCACCTTAGCTTTCCAAAGGGCTGGGATTACAGGCGTGAGCCATCATGACCAGCCAGTTAGTGCCTTTTGTTCCATTTATTTATTTATTTATTTTTCTTTAAGTCCATTTAAATAAATCATTGCTTTTGCTAAGGTCGTAAAGATATTCTCCTTTGCTTTCTTGTAGAAGTTTTATTGATTTACTGTTCTCATTTAGATCCACAATACATCTGAAAATTATATGTATTACATATATCTGTGTGTGTGTGTATATATATATATACACATATATATATAGTGTGAAGTAAGAGATCAAGATTTATTAATTATTGTATACAGGAATACCCAGTACATTTAACACCATTTACTAAAAAGATCGTTTTGCCCCATTTTATTTATTATCACCTTTATCATAAATCAGATGGCTATATATATGTGAATGTGTTTCTGGCCATTTTCTTTTCCATTAATCTATTTGTCTTTTTGTGTGCAAATACCACACTGTTTTAATTACTACAGGTTTACAATAGGTCTTGATGTGTTACAGTGTAAGTCGTCCAGCATTGTTCTTCAAGATCATCTTGGCTATTTGGCTGTTTGCATTTCCACATAAATATTAGAATCAATGTGTTAATTTCTTAATGGAATCAAAACAACCTATTGAGATTCTGATTTCCATTGCACTGAGTTTATAGATCCATTTGGGAATAATTGACATCTTCATCTTATTGATTCTTATACTCCATCAACATGGTATATATGGTATATTCCTCTGTTTTTAAAGTCATTATTCGAAAAAGATACTTGCACGTGCATGTTTATAGCAGCACAATTCACAATGGCAAAATTGTGAAACCAACCCAGATGCCCATCAATCAATGAATGGATAAAAAAATTCTGATATATATGTATGTGTATATATATGATAACATATATATATATGATAGCATATATATATGGAGGAATACTATGCAGCCATAAAAAGGAATGAATTAACAGCATTTGGAATGACCTGGATGAGATTAGAGACTATTATTCTAAGTGAAGTAACTCAAGAATGGAAAACCAAACATTGTATGTTCTTTCTGATATGTGGCAGCTAAGCTATGAGGACACAAAGGCATAAGAATGATACAGTGGACTTTGGGGACTGGGGGGAAGAGGGGGAGGGGAGTGAGGGATAAAAGACAACAAATATGGTGCAGTGTATACTGCTTGGGTGATGGGTGCACCAGGTTCTCACAAACCTCCACTAAAGAACTCACTTATATAACCAAATACCACCCATACCCCAATAACTTATGGAAAAATAAAATTAAAAAATAAAATACTTTTATATAAATTTGCTCATTAATTATATAATTTATATAAATTATATAAATTTGCTCATTAATTTTAATAGATTTTCTGTAGATTCTTCTGGATATTCTTTGTGCACAATCATATTGTCTACAAATACTGGTTTTATTTCTTTCCTATCATGTACTCTTTATTTATTGCTTTTTCCTCTCTTACAAAATACTTTTAAAATGAAATTTTAATGAATTTTCTCAATATTTTGTTTTTAGTATAAAGCTCTTGGATATCCTTTGTTAGATTTTTTTCCCCTAATTATTTGATTTTTTGATACTATTGTAAATGGTATCTTAAAAATTTCGGCCGGGTGTGGTGGCTCACACCTGCAGTCCCAGCACTTTGGGAGGCTGAGGTGGGTGGATTACCTGAGGTCAGGAGTTCAAGACCAGCCTGGCCAACATGGCAAAACCCCATCTCTACTAAAAATACAAACATTAGCCGGGCGTGGTGGAGGGTGCCTGTAATCCCAGCTACTTGGGAGACTGAGGCAGGGAGAATTGCTTGAACCTAGGAGGAGGAGGTTGCAGTGAGCCAAGATTGTGCCACTGTACTCCAGCCTGGGTGACAGAGCGAGACTCCATCTCAAAAAAACAATGTTTTTTTCATTTTATATTTATTTAATGCTGACATATAGAAGTATACTTGATCTGTTTTTAAAAGATAAACCTATCTAGCAGCCTTGCTAAATTTGCTCATTAATTTTAATAGATTTTCTGTAGATTCTTCTGGATTTTCTTTGTGCACAATCATATTGTCTACAAATACTAGTTTTATTTCTTTCCTATCATGTACTCTTTATTTATTGCTTTTTCCTGTCTTATTGCACTGGCTAGGACACCAAGTTTAATGTTGAGCAGAAGTGGTAGTAACACTTTCCCATTCCAGATCTCAGGAAACAATGTTCGAATAATTCATCATTAAAGAAAATGTGGTACATTCAAACCATGGAATACTATGCAGCCATAAAAAAGAATGAGATCATGTATTTTGCAGGAACATGGATGGAGCTGGAGGCCATTATCCTTAGCAAACTAAGACAGAAACAGAAAACCAAATACTGCATGTTCTCACTTAAAGTGGAAGCTAAATGATAAGAACTTATGAACACAAAGAAGGAAACAATAGACACTGGGGTCTACTTGAGGAGAGAGGGTGGGAGGAGGGAGATGAGCAGTAAAGATAACTATTGGGTACTGGGCTTAATACCTGGGTGAGTAAATAATATGTACACCAAACCTCCATGACACACATTTACCTGTGCAACAAACCTTCACATGTACCCCCAAACCTAAAATATATGTTTAAAAAATTAAAACATAAATAAAAATTCATCCTTAAGTGATGTTTAATGTTGATTTTTTGTAGATATACTTTATAAGATTAAAAGCATTCCTTTCTATTGCCAATTTGCTATGAGTATTTTTTCTAATCATGAATGAATGTTGTATTTAAAATTTGTTTGGCATCTATCAAGATGGTCATAAGATTTATTCCTTTTTCTGTTTATATTGTAAATATATTTATTCATTTTAAAATGTTAACTTTTACATTCCCAGAATAAATTCATCTCGTTTCTGATATATTATTCTTTGTATGTAGCTCTTGGTTTCTTTGGCAATATTGTATTTAGGAATTTTGAATCTATGCTCATGAGATAATTTTCTGTAATTTCCTTTTCTTATAATCCTTGTCAAGTTTTGAGGAAAATGTCATTTTGGCCTCATAAAAATAATTTAAATGTGTTCATTTTTTTCTATTCTCTGAAAGTGCTTGTGAAGATTAACTTTCTTTTTTCCCTTAGATTTCTAGAAGCATTCACTTGTACAGCCATCCAGGTTCTGGGGTTTTCTTTGGGAAGGTGCCTAATAAGGTGGTTCAATTTCTGTAATGGATAACTAGATTTCCTATTTTTTCTTGTGTCAATATCTTAGTTCATTCCTGCTGCTATAACAAAATACCTTAGACTGGATAATTTATAAACAACAGAAACTTATTTTTCACAGTTCTGGAAGATGGGAAGTCCAAGATCAAGGCACCAGCAGATTTTTTGATTCTTTTTTGTTTTTTCTTTTTTTTTGTTTTTCTGTTTTTTTGGAATTTTATCAATGAATGGGTTACTGGTTTATTAATATTTAAACATTTTCCTTAGGCAAACCTTAAAGCAATTGCCATTAAGTATAGGCTTTAGGAATAACCTGCTCCTGGATACAAGAAATATAATTGTTGTCTGGGACAGTAGCATTATTTTTCTAAATTGTTATTATACTTTAAGTTCTAGGGTACATGTGCACAACGTGCAGATTTGTTACATATGTATACATGTGCCATGTTGGTGTGCTGCACCCATTAACTTGTCATTTCCATTAGGTATATCTCCTAATGCTATCCCTCCCCCATCCCCCATCCCCACAATAGGCCCCGGTGTGTGATATCCAAGAGAACTTCCCCAAACTAGTAAGGCAGGCCAACATTCAAATTCAGGAAATACAGTGTTCTTTTTTGTTTTTTTCATTTTTATTAATTCATTTTCACAGACATCACCCATTAGAGCAGATTTGACATCTGGTGAAGGCTTGCTCTTTACTTCCTAGATGGCAAGATCTTGTTGCGGTGTCCTCACATGGTGGAAGAGATGAAAGGGCTAGACAACTCTCTGAAGCCTCTTTTATATAATCATTAATCTCATTCATGTGGGCTCTGCCCTCCATGTGTTAATCATATCCTAAAGGCCCAATCTCTCAATACTATCACACTGGCAATTGTTTCAACATATGAATTTTGGGGAACACATTCAGACTATAGCAGTCACTTGTGGTAAGTTTTGTGACTTTTTTTTTTTTTTTTTTTTTTTTTAGATGAGGTCTTGCAATGTTGCTCAGGTTGGACTTAAACTCTTGTACTCAGCAATCCTCCTTCCTCAACCTCCTGAGTAGCTGGGACTACAGGTGTGCACCACCATACCCAGCTTTAAGTTATGTTTCTTGAGCAATTCATTATTTCATACAAATTATCAAGTTTATTGGCCTTAAATTTTGTTCATTATATTCTGATATTATTTTTTCATGTTTATAGGACCTATAGTGATATAGGCTTTTTTATTCTCATATTGGTGATTGGTGTTTTTTCTCTTTTTCTTTGATTAATCTTTCTAGAGGGCTATAAAACTTATTATCCTTTTCAGAAAACCAATTTTGTCTTTATTGATTTTTTTCGATTGCATGTTAGTTTTTTAGTTAATTAATTATTTTACTTTATCATTTCATTCTTTCTTCTTTTTTGGTATCTATTTGCTATTCTTTTTCTAGCTTCTTGAGATGGAAGACTAGATTACTGGTTTTCAGCTTTTCTTCTTTTCTAATGTATGCATTTGAGGCTATAAATGACCTTTTATGCATTGCTTGATTCTGGAAGTTTTGAAATGTTGTATGCTCATAATCATTCAGTTAAAATGTTCTCAAATTTCCATTGTGATTTACCGTCTGACCCATTCGTTATTTAGAAGTATGTTGCTTACTTTCCACATAGTTGAGAATCCCCCTTCCTTCCTTCCTACCTTCCTTCCTGCCTTTCCTTTTTTTTTTTTTTTTTTTTTTTTGAGACAGGGTCTCACACTGTCGCTCAGGCTGGAGTGCAGTGGCATGATTTCTGTTCCTGCAACCTCTCCCTCCTGGGCTCAAGTGACTCTCCCACCTCAGCCTCCTGAGTAGCTGGCACTACAGGTGTGCACCATCACACCCAGCTAATTTTTGTATTTTGGGATTTTGGGTAGAGATGGGGTTTTGCCATGTTGCCCAGGCTGGTCTTGAACTCCTGAACTCAAGCGATCTGCCTGCCTCACTCTCCCAAAGTGCTGGGATTACAGGCGTGAGCCAAAGTGCCCGGTCAATAATTTCCTAGTCACCTTTGTGTTATGGATTTCTGGCTTGCTTTTATGGTGGTGAGAGAACATACTCTGAATAATTTGAATCCTTTGAAATTTGTTGATACTCACTTTAGGACCTAGTATATGGTCAATTTTGGTAAATGTTACATTTGTATTTGAAAATAATGCATATTCTGTCGTTGAGTAGAGTGTTTATGTGTGTGTGTGTGTGTCGTGTGTGTGTGTGTGTGTCGTGTGTGTGTGTGTGTATAACAAAATTAACAAACCTCCCTCTCTGTCTCTCATTCCATATACAGTCATGTGCTATTAGGTGATTTTGTCGTTGTGTGAACATTATAGAGTATACTTACACAAACCTAGATGGTATAGCCTACTATATACTTAGGCTATAGTGTATAAACTATTGCTCCTAGGCTACAAATCTGTACAGCATTTTACTGTACTGAATACTGTAGGCAATTGTAACACAATGGTGAGTATCTGTATATCTAAACATAGAAAAGGTACAGTAAAAAAACAAACAAACAAAAAACAGTTTAGGTCCGGCGCAGTGGCTCACGCCTGTAATCCCAGCACTTTGGGAGGCCGAGGCGGGCAGATCACCTGAGGTCAGGAGTTTAAGACCAGCCTGACCATCATGGAGAAACCCCATCTCTACTAAAAACAAAATTTACTAAAAATACAAAATTGGCTGGGCATGGTGGCGCATCCCTGTAATCCCACCTACTCGGGAGGCTGAGGCAGGAGAATCGCTTAAAACCCAAGAGGCGGAGGTCACAGTGAGCCAAGATTGCACCATTGCACTCCAGCCTGGGTGTCAAGAGCAAAACTCCATCTCAAAAAAAAAAAAAAAAAAGTTTACAAGAAAAAATGACACAACATCCATGGCGCTTACCGTGGATGGAGTTTGCAGGATTGGAAGTTGCTCTAGGTGATTCTGTGAGTGAGTGGTGTGTAAATGTGAAGGTCAAGGACATTACCGTACACCACTGTAGACTTTGTAAACACTATACATTGAGGCTACACTAAATTTATTTTATTTTATTTTATTTTTATTTATTTATTGAGACGGAGTTTGCCCAGGTTGGAGTGCAGTGGCGCAATCTCGGCTCACTGCAACCTCCGGTTCCTGGGTTCAAGCGTTTCTCCAGCCTCAGCCTCCCGGGTAGCTGGGATTATAGATGCCTGCCACCACGTCCGGCTAATCTTGTATTTTTAGTAGAGACAGGGTTTAATCATATTGGTCAGGCTGGTCTTGAACTCCTGACCTCAGGTGATCCACCCACCTCAGCCTTCCAAAGTGTTGGGATTACAGGCATGAGCCACCATGCCTGGCCTTACTAAATTTATTTTTAAAAAGTGATTGTGCTGCGATGTTATGATGGCTATGCTGTCACTAGACAACAGGAAAGTTTCAGCTAGTTCCGTTATAACCTCATGGGATCACCGTCATACATGTAGTTCATTGTTGATCAAAATGTTGTCATGTAGCACATGGCTCGCTCTATATATACTTATATATATATAAAACGAGGGAGAAAAAGAGAGAGAAGATGGTTAATTTTGTTATTTAAATCTTTTATCTTTTTTTTTCTTTTTTTTTTTTTGAGATGGAGTCTCACTCTTTCGCCCAGGCTGAAGTGCAGTGGCGCCATCTCGGCTCACTGCAAGCTCCGCCTCTCGGGTTCACGGCATTCTCCTGCCTCAGCCTCCCGAGTAGCTGGGACTACAGGCGCCTGTCACCACGCCTGGCTAATTTTTTTGTATTTTTAGTAGAGACGGGGTTTCACCATGTTAGCCAGGATGGTCTTGATCTCCTGACCTCATGATCCACCTGCCTCGGCCTCCCAAAGTGCTGGGATCATAGGCCTGAGCCTCCGTGTCCGGCCTTATCTTCTTAATAATTTTTTGTTTCCTTGTTCTATCATCTACTAAAAAGCATTTATTTGTTTTTTGGTTTTTTTTTAGGATTTTATTAGAGTTTATTTTTTATTTTTATTTTTTATTATTATACTTTAAGTTCTAGGGTACATGTGCACAACGTGCAGGTTTGTTACATATGTATACTTATGCCATGTTGGTGTGCTGCACCCATCAACTCATCAGCACCCATCAACTCACAAACAAATTTACAAGAAAAAAACAAACAAGCCCATCAAAAAGTGGGCAAAGGATATGAACAGACATTTCTCAAAAGAAGACATTCATACAGCCAACAGACACATGAAAAAATGCTCATCATCACTGGCCATCAGAGAAATGCAAATCAAAACCACAATGAGATACCATCTCACACCAGTTAGAATGGCGATCATTAAAAAGTCAGGAAACAACAGGTGCTGGAGAGGATGTGGAGAAATAGGAACACTTTTACACTGTTGGTGGGATTGTAAACTAGTTCAACCATTATGGAAAACAGTATGGCGATTCCTCAAGGATCTAGAACTAGATGTACCATATGACCCAGCCATCCCATTACTGGGTATATACCCAAAGGATTATAAATCATGCTGCTATAAAGACACATGCACACGTATGTTTATTGCGGCACTATTCACAATAGCAAAGACTTGGAATCAACCCAAATGTCCATCAGTGACAGACTGGATTAAGAAAATGTGGCACATATACACCATGGAATACTATGCAGCCATAAAAAAAGCATTTATTTAAACTTTCTGTGATAGTTGTGGATTTGTCTATTTCTCCTTTAGTTCCATTAATTTTTGCTTTATGTCTGTTATGGGTGCATGTAGCTTTAAAATGTGTTATATTTCCCTGGTGGATTGATTCTTTTATCACCATAAAATATTATTCTCTATCTCTAGTCATGTTTTGTCTGATATTATACATAGTACAACAGTATCAGCTTTCTTGTGGTTAGTACTTGCAGGATATATCTTTCTCCATTCTTTTACTTTCAACCTTATATTTAAGGTGTATCTTCTGTAAGCTGTATGTAGTTGGGTTTTATCTTTATTCAGTCTAACAATTTTGATTGTTTCGTATATTTAATCCATTCACTTGAAATTAGTTTTATTATTTATTTTTATTGTTTTTTTTTTTGAGACAGATTCTCTTTCTGTCACCCATGTTGGGTGACACAGTGGTGCAAACACAGCTCACTGCAGCCTTGACCTCCTGTGCTCAAATGATCCTCTCACCTCAGCCTTCTGAGTAGCTGAGTCCACAGGCACAAGGCACCATGCCTGGTTAATTTTTTTTTTTTTTTTTTTTGTAGAGATATGGTCTTACCGTGTTGCCCAGGCTGTTCTCGAACTGCTAGGCTTAAGTGATCCTCCCGCTTTGGCCTCCCAAAGTGGTGAGATTACAGGCGTGAGCCTCCGCATCTGGCCTTTTGTTTTTCATTTTTTAGAAACGGTCTTACTCTGTTGCCCAAGCTGGAGTGCAATGGTGCCATCACTGGTCACTGTAACCTCGAACTCCTGGGATCAAGTGGTCCTCTTGCCTCAGTCTCCTGAGTAGCTGGGACTACAGGTGCGCACCATCACCCCTGGCTAATTTTTTTTTGTTGTTGTTGTTGTTGTTGTGTGTGTGTGTGCGTGTAGAAACAGGGTCTCACTATGTTGCCCAGGCTGGTCTTGAACTCCTGACTTCAAGTGATCCTCCTACCTCAACCTCCCAAAGCCCTGGGTTTATAGGTGTGAGCCATCACACCTGGCCCCCATTCACTTTTAGAACAGCTTTATTGAGACACAATTCATACGCCACTCAACTCACCCATTTAAAGTGTATAATTCAATGGCTTTTAGTATAGTCACTGAGTTATGCAAGCATCACCACAATCAACATTAGAACATTTTCATCACCAGTCATTTACTTTTAATTAGCAATATATTTGGGGTTTTTAACTCCTACGTATTTTTCTTTTTCTTTTCTTTTCTTTTTTTTTTTTTTTTGAGATGGAGTCTCGCTCTGTCGCCCAGGCTGGAGTGCAGTGGCTCGATTTCGCTCACCACAAGCTCCGACTCCTGGGTTCACGTCATTCTCCCGCATCAACCTCCCAAGTAGCTGGGACTACAGGCATCCGCCACCACGCCCGGCTAATTTTTTTGTGTTTTTAGTAGAGACGGGGTTTCACCATGTTAGCCAGGATGGTCTGAATCCTCTGACCTCATGATCCGCCTGCCTCAGCCTCCCAAAGTGCTGGGATTGCAGGCGTGAGCAACCATGCCCGGCCAACTCCCACATATTTTTCTATTTGATCATACTATTTTATGTTTCCTTCACTTTTCTTTTTCATTTTCTTTTAGATTAATCTTTTATTGTTGTTATTCAAGTTTTCTATTCTATTAGCTTGGTTGGTTGTACTTTTTTTTTTTTTTTTTTTTTTTTACTTTTTAGTGGTTACCTTAGAGATTACACATGCATCTTTGACTTACTGGGGCTTAATACTAATTATTTTTTTCCCACTTTCCCAATAATATTTTAATCCAAAAGCTCTTTAACTCCAATTACACCCTCATTTTCCATTATTGTGTTCACTGTTAAAAAAGAAAGAAAGAAGTTGACACATACACTTGCAAATTTCAGAGGTAGGACTAGGTTCAGATATGGCTGGATCCAGGAACTTAAATCCAGTATCAATCTCTCTCCATCTATCATCTCTGCTTTCTTCTGTTCTGGATTCATTTCAGATAAGCCATCTCACTGTTACATTAAGATAGCTTGGAATCTCAAGGCTTACATCCTGCTGTTTAGCAACCCCAATGAAAAAAGAATGCTTACATCACGATACTTTTGATTAATTTTAGGGCTGGTACTTGCTGGTTCTTATGGCATCATCTTTGGTCATATACCCCTCACTTAACCAGTCATCATGGTATTTTATTGGCCAGGTCAGTATTGCATGCCCAACCCTGAAATTAGGGATTGGGATGAACCCCATCCAAATTCCATAGTGTTATCACGCATTTTAATTCTATGAAAGTTTACTATTACTGCTATCTACAATCAAATTGATTTCTTTTTACCCACATGTTTATCTGTCCATTGCTCCTCATTCATTCCTGCATTTTTTATTGTCTATCTGGGATTACTTCCCTTTTGCTTGAAGAACTCCACTCAATTCAGGCTAGCTAACTATAAATTCATTCAGATTTTGTTTGACCAAAATGTCTTTATGGTACCTTTATTTTTAAAGAGTATTTTCACTGGTTATGGACTTGTGATTTTGCAGTCATTTTTTCACACTGTAACAGTGCCATTACTTTGTGTTTCCTCTACCATTGTTTCTGTTGAGAAATCATGTTTTAAAAATAATGTTTTGGCCGGGCGCAGTGGGTCACACCTGTAATCCCAGCACTTTGGGAGGCTGAGGTGGGCGAATCACCTGAGGTCAGAAGTTCGAGACCAGCCTGGCCAACATGGTGAAACCATGTTTAGTAGACTCTACTAAACCACCATGTTTAGTAGAGTCTACTAAAAATACAAAAATTAGCCAGGCGTGATGGCGGGTACCTGTAATCCCAGCTACTCAGGAGGCTGAGGCAGGAGAATTGCTTGAACCTGGAAGGTGGAGGTTGCAGTGAGCCGAGATTGCACCATTGCACTCTAGCCTAGGCAACAAGAGCAAAACTCTGTCTCAAAAAAAAATAAATAAATAAAATAAATAAAAAGTTTTATTTGCAAAATGTGTGACTAAAATGGCATGGTGCTTACACTGTTTTATGTACCACCACTTTAGAACTGACACTTTTCACTCCAAATGTGTTATTAGTTACAAATGCACTCAACATTTAATATCCATATTTTTATAAAAAGTCTTATATAGTACATTGCTTTAGCATTCTGTGGCAATACGCTTCCATTTATAGAAATTTTAATTTACAAATCTACTTTTTCAAGTTCTTCAAAGTGAAACTCTTTAAGTATATATCTCTATATGCACTATTGTATGTGTGTGTGTTTGTGCGTGTGTGTGTGCATTACTGAGGCTTTTCAGAAACATCTTCTTTTGACCTCAGTCTTAACTTGCCCAAAAGCAACATTATCTAGCATTGTGTTCTCAACTTTCTACATCCTAACTGTTCCAATCATCCAGGATCAAAACTTTGAAATTATTTTGGAGTCCTTCTTTTTCTCCATCTATTTCTTTTGATTTTGATTTTGATTTTTTTTTTAGACAGGGTCTTGCTCTGTCACCCAGGTTGAAGTACAGTGACTCAATCTCGGCTCACTGCAACCTCCATTTCCCGAGCTCAAGTAATTCTCCCACCTCAGCCTCCAGAGTGGCTGGGAATACAGGCATGCACCACCACACTTGGCTAATTTTTAAAAAATATAGTGAGACTGCTAGTTAGAATGGCGATCATTAAAAAGTCAGAACACAACAGATGCTGGAGAGGATGTGGAGAAATAGGAACACTTTTACACTGTTGGTGGGAGTGTAAATTAGTTCAACCATTGTGGAAGACAGTGTGGCGATTCCTCAAGGATTTAGAACCAGAAATACCATTTGACCCAGCAACCCCATTACTGGGTATATACCCAAAGGATTATAAATCATTCTACTATAAAGACACATGCACATGTATGTTTACTGTGGCACTGTTCACAATAGCAAAGACTTGGAAACCCAAATGCCCATCAATGATAGACTGGATAAAGAAAATGTGGCACATATACACCATGGAATACTATGCAGCCATAAAAAAAGGATGAGCTCATGTCCTTTGCAGGGACATGGATGAAGCTGGAAACCATCATTCTCAGCAAACTAACACAAGAACAGAAAAGCAAACACTGCGTGTTCTCACTCATAAGTGGGAGTTGAACAATGAGAACACATGGACACAGGGAGGGGAAGATCACACACCAGGGCCTGTCGGGAGGTAGAGGGGTAGGGGAGGGATAGCACTGGGAGAGATACCTAATGTAGATGACGGGTTGATGGGTACAGCAAACTACCATGGCACGTGTATACCTATGTAACAAACCTGCACGTTCTGCACAGGTACCCCAGTACTTAAAGTATAATAATAATAAAAAAAAAACATAGTGAGACAAGATCTCACTACATCGCCCAGTCTGGTGTCAAACTCCTGGGCTCAAGCAATTCTCCCACCTCAGCCTCCCAAAGTGCTGGGATTATAGGAGTGAGTCCTCATGCCCGGCCCCTCTATCTCTTTATATTGTATCAAAGAATAAAGGGAACAGGCAACATAATTGGATCAGGAGAGATGCTTATGTTTCAACTATTTATACTGAAGTGTATAGAATAACACTGCATAGTAAAGCAAACTAGACAAAAAATGTGAATGTAAATCCATATTTCTAATAGTCTTCTTGATAATTAGAAAGACTTTTGGGCCAGGCATGGTGGCTCACGCCTGTAATCCCAGGACTTTGGGAGGCTGAGGCAGGAGGATTGCTTGAGGCCATGAGTTCAAGACAAGCCTGGCCAACATGGTGAAACTCCGTCTCTGCTAAAAATTAAAAAAATCAGCCAGGCATGGTTGTGCCCACCTGTAATCCCAGCTACTTGAGAGGCTGAGGCAGGAGAATTACTTGAACCTGGGAGGTGGAGGTTGCAGTGAGCCTGTATCATGCCACTGTACTCCAGCCTGGGCAACAGAGTGAAACTCTTGTTTCCAAAAAAAAAAAAAAAAACTTTTAGCTGACTTTTTCATATCTAATTACAGTATTTCAGTCTTCACCAGGAAATAGAGATGAAGAAGCGCTTATACTGGGAGAATGAGAAACATTTGCTTTGCCATTTTCTCATTTGTTTGTGCTTACGTTATTAGCATTCATTTCAATTCACGGGTTCTTTTTTTTAAGATGGAGTCTCAGGCTGTTGCCCAGGCTGGAGTGCAGTGGTGCAATCTCAGCTCACTGCAACCTCTGCCTCCCGCGTTCAAGTGATTCTCCCGTCCCAACCTCCAGAGTAGCTGGGACTACAGGCCCACACCACCTTGCCCAGCTCACTTTTGTATTTTTAGTAGAGAAAGGGTTTTGCCATGTTGGCCAGACTGGTCTTGAACTCCTGACCTCAAGTGATCAGCCCAATTTGGCCTCCCAAAGTGCTGGGATTACAGGTACGAGCCACTGCACCCACCCTCCATGGGTTCTTTTTAAAGGTCTGTTCAAATCATTTTTACGTTATATTAGGATTGGTTTAGCTAAAATTAGATAATATACATGAATACATTTAACCATTGTCTTTGTCTGTTCACAGTTCTGGAGTCTGGGACTCCTAGATCAAGGTATGGGCAGGTTCAGTGTCTGTTAAAGGACTGATCTGCATTTCCAAGATGGTGCCTTGTTGTTGCATCCTCTGGAGGTGAGGAAATCTGTATCCTCTCATGGTGGAAGGTGGAAGGGCAAAAGAATGCTCCCTTCAACGTCAAGCCCTTTCATAAGGGTGCTAATCCCATTCATAAGAGCAGAGCCTCGTGACTTAATCACTTCCCAAAGGCTACACCTCTTACTATTGTTGCATTGAGAATTAAGTTTCAACATGAATTTTGGAGGGGACGCCATCTTTGAACCATAGCAATCCTCCACAGGTAAATTGCAAAAACCAGGGCGTGTGGTAGAGTGCTACTGGCAAGCCGTTTGCTTTGTGGAACTCTCCCTCTTACTCAAGAATCCTCTAGGCCTTGTGTGTGATCATCTGATACACGGATTTGGGGAAGTTTTGATGTCGATATGCACATTAAACGTTAGTAAAGCTGACTTTCAAAATTTTATTTGAATTAGAAGAAATATAGGTAGAAGTTCTAGTGTTTTCTTATAGCACAAACGGAACATCTTGAATCTCCTCTGGGTGTATTATATATTCTGAGGATCATTACTATCCACTCTGCTGTAATGATGACCCATAAATAGGGGAGCAGAATCTCACCACAGATGGTCAGACAAAATGACAGTCTGCTTTCCACTCACTTTTTCCTATCCCAACTCTAAAGTCCTTGGTGCAGAGAAGAGGGCAGAGAGAGCAAGAGAGAAGGAAACTCCCTACTCTCTTCTAGACCCCTGTTGGAAACTCTTTCCTGCCCTATGAAAAGAGTGCTTTGAATGGAATCAAAGAGTGAAGCTTAGAAATCAGCATGATTGAATCTTAATTACTAAACTGAAACAGTGTTACTAAAGGAGACTGGAAACTTGTGGGAAAGGACTGAGATGCCTTTGAGACAAGTGCAAAGTGGAGAAGAAAGGAAAGTTCAAAATACAGCGGAATGGTAACTACATTAAAAGACAAAATCACAGGGAAATATAGGTTGGGACTCCAGAGGCATTCATGTGCAAGTACAAAGATCACAAAGTGAAGACACCAAGGAATAAACTGAGTCAGGCTAATGGAAGGAGGCATGGAAGTGGTGCCACTGTGGGGTATAACACAGATCTTTCATATGGACTGTGTGAACAGACTTGCCAAGGGCCATGGCCAGCCTGGCATAGGCAAGTGGTGGGGGTCATCTAACAATCCAAGCACAAACTTCCAGGTCAGGTACCTATTGAATTGGATCTTGGCTCTGCCACTCTAAGCATGTCGCTTAACTTCTTTAAGCCTCAGTTTCCCGAGTTGTAGAGTGGAATTATAATAGCTCATGTTTTATAGGGCTGCTGTTCAGAGTAAATAAGGGTAAATTGGCACATAGTGAATGCTCTAATAAATGGTAGTTAGAGTCATCATGATCACCATCATACTCTTCATCATCAGATGGTGGAAGTTGCTTCTCTTTCTGCAGAAAGTGAAGCATCTGGTCAACTGTTTACTTACTCTGCTGAAAATTTTACATCTTAAAACAAGATATTGGGAGGCTGTGCATGTGTGGGGGTAAGGGATATATGGGAAATCTCTTTACCTTCCCCTTAATTTTGCTGTGAATCTAAAACTGCTCTTAAAAAATAGGCTGGCTGGGCGGGGTGGCTCACGCCTGTAATCCCAGCACTTTGGGATGCCAAGGTGGGTGGATCACCTTAGGTCAGGAGTTCAAGACCAGCCTGGCCAACACGGTGAAACCCTGTCTCTACTAAAGCTACAAAAGAAATATCAGCTGGGCGTAGTGGCTCATGACTGTGATCCCAGCTACTCAGGAGGCTGAGGCAGGAGAATTGCTTGAACCCTGGAGGCAGAGGTTGCAGTGAGCTGAGACTGCACCTTTGCACTCCAGCCTGGGCAACAAGAACCAAACTCCATTTCAAAAAAAAAAAAAAAAAAGTCTTTAAAAAGAACAAAAAAGAAGATATTGGCTGCCTTCATAGACATCCTATATCATAATATCTACTGTGCTAAAAGTATTTCTTACATAATTGCCACGCTAACACTAACAGGTGGATTCCGTCTACATTTTACAGATGAGAAGCATCACCGAGGTTTAGAGAAGATAACCAACTTGCTCAAGGTCACACAGCTCATTAGAGGCAGAACCATGCTGTTTCTGTCATACCGCAATGCCTCCCACTGAGTATGTGCCTCACTCTGAAGAACCTGTTGATAATATGGAAGTGTTGATAGCACTGAAAGAAAGTGACTGTGTTGACAGTTGGAGTTGTAATGAGAAGAACTAAAGGCATAATCATAAATGTATCCCTGATTTTAAGTGAGTTGATTTTAAAATGCTAAAAGGTGGAATGGAGAAGTCAGTTTTAAAATTTATTTTGCTTTTTTGAAGATAATTTGTCCTTTTTCTTTGGGCCACTTTTAAGATTTTGTCTTTGCTCTTCAACAGTATTACAATGATCTGCCTATGTGTATCTTTTTGTATATGTGTATTTATTCTGTATGTGGTTCACAGAATTTCTTGGACATCTTTACTCAGTTTAGAGAAATATTCATCCATTTTCTCGTCAAAATTACTTCTGCCCCATTTGTTCTTTTTCCTCTCCTTCTGGGCCTTAAATTACATGTATATTAGACATTTGCAATGTGTCCCACATGTTTGTTTGTTCTTTTTTAAATTTTTATTCTTTTTTCTCTCTGCTTTGCTTTGACTTGGGCGCTCTGCATTTAACTGTCTTCCAGGTCACCAATTCTGTCTTCTCCCAGGTGTATGTTGTTGTTAAATGCTTATATTTAGTTCTTAATTTCAAATACTGATTTTCAATTCTAGAATTTTATTTTATTTTACTTTATTTTTTGAGACAGAGTTTCACTCTTGTTGCCCAGGCTGGAGTGCAATAGCGCAATCTCGGCTCACCGCAACCTCTGCCTCCCAGGTTCAAGTGATTCTCCTGCCTCAGCCTCCCGAGTAACTGGGATTACAGGCATGCACCACCATGCCCGGCTTTTTTTTTTTTTTTTTTTTTCATATTTTTAGTCGAGATAGGATTTCTCCATGTTGGTCAGGCTGGTCTTAAACTCCTGACCTCAGGTGATCTGCCTGCCTCGGCCTCCCAAAGTGCTGGGATTACAGGTGTGAGCCACCTTGCCCGGCTATTTGATTATTTTTTTATAGATTCCAATTCTCTGGTGAAATTCTCCAACTTACTATCTATTTTATCAATTTTCTCTGTTTTCTTCAACACATCAATAATCTTTACTTTAAAGTTTTTGTTAACTCAAATTTCTGGATTCCCTACGGGTCCATTTCTATAGTTTTGTTTCTTGTGGCATACCTAGTAATGTTTAATTAAATGCTGGACATTGTATCTAAACATTGTAGAAACTCTGAATCCTGATCATGTTCTTTTCCTTCAGAAAGTGTTCATCCTTTTCTTAGAGCTTTCCTCTGCTAGACAGATAGAATGAGTGATCAATCATCTTATCCTCATCTGATTGAAGAACTGTGGAGAAGAGAAATGTCTTGCAGGAGTGGAAGAAGGCAAAGGAGCCTGGAGGAATATATGAGGTTGGTGCAAAAGTAACTGTGGTTTTTGCCATTTAAACGTAATGACAAAAACTGCAATAACTTTTTCACCAATCTAATATAAAGTCGTTGGAAGTAGACAACATTGTGATGAATCCTTGCTCTGGTGCTCAATCATCTTATCCAAGTCAGGGGCTTAGCTAGTTAAGGTTGGTTGCAGTTTGGTAATGTTTGGGCTGGTTTGCTTCTCACTTGTTCCCAGAGCAGACTCCTCCAGGGCCTGCAATGCTTACCAGGGCTCTCCCCTTGGAGAGTTCTTAATGCTGCTCTTTGCCTCCTCAGCAACAGGAGACTAGAAAACTCTGCTTTGATTTTCAGAGATTTTTCTCTTAAGTTTTTAGCCTCCTACCCCATATAGCATCTTCTTCGCTGGTCTTGACACTTCCATTGTTCATATCCCCACCCAATTCGTTCTCCACTCTGCTTTCAGATTGGCTAGAAAATAAGATGTTCATTTCATGCTACTTCCCTGCTTCAAATCATCAAACACTTCCTATAACTTCCAGGATAAAGTCCAATCACCTTAGCATAGTTTATGTATAGTTTACGAGGTTTTGCACTATTGTGATCTACATACTTTTTCCATCTCCAACAAATGTACTCCTCTGCTTTCATCCTATATTTCAGCCACACCACATTATTCATATTCTCTGAAGTCATCCAACTCTCTTTTACTTCTTGGCCTTTGAACATTTTGGCCCTTCTAGTGTGAATTGCTTTCCCTGACCTCTCCTCCAAGCCTCACAATAATCCTTTAAAATTCACTTCACGTGTTATTTCCTGGAAGATTTCCATGGTCCTGCCTTACCTCCCTTCACTTGTCCTACAATGCACCTTTAATAGGGTTAAGATTAGGTTTCCCTCCTCTAAGGTTTCACAGAACTCAGTGGTTTACCCTTATCATAGCACTTTTTCCATTGTAATACAAGTGTCTTCTCAACTGTTTTTCCCACTAGATATAAACTCCATGAGGACAGGAACAGTGCTCATCATGCTAACCACCATACTCTCAGTGCCTAACCCATATGGTACTCAGTTAACATTTGCTAACTGAAAAAAAAAAAATGAGTGAATGAAAACAAAAAGGGAAGGACATATAAGCAAAAGCAAATACATAAAGGGTGGCATAACTAATTTTGAATAGTGACAAGGAGCTCTAAAAGATCTGAAACTTGCAACAAATGCTGCAAACTGAAAAAGACTCTTAGGAAATTTATATTCAGAGCAGCAGGAGGAGGAATATTAGGAAAGATATATACCTAGTGCTTCGAGCTGATGATGCAGTTTGATAGATGACATAGAGAAGGATCTAATTCTTCAACTCTTATTGTGTTCCTTTCTTTGCTGATTGAAGAATTGTGGAGAAAAGAAATACTTTACAGGAGGGAAAGTAGGCAAAAGAGCTTCGAGGAATATGTGAAGTCATTGGAAGTAGACAACAATGTGATGAATCCTGGCTCTGACTCTTACTACTATGTGACTTTGGTTAAGTCACATAAATAATTCTCTGAGACCCAGTTTTTCCCACATGTAAAACGACGACATACCTAACATGTAAAATAATGATTTGAATGATGAATGCTGGGTGCTTGATACTTAATATACTACAGAGTATTTTCATCCAAAGACATGTTTGATGTTGACACAAGTAAGATTCTAGCAAGCATTATTTAAAATGCTTTTGAGTACCTGGATAGAAAAGGGACCAACTGGAATTATATATATATGTGTGTGTGTGTGTGTGTGTGTGTGTGTGTGTGTGTGTATATATATAATTTCATTTCTCTCTTTGGCAGGGTAATTTAGGCAGATTTGACTGGATTACCAAACTGCTTGATCATATAACATAGGTATAGTGCTCTGGACTTCAGTAAGGCATTTGACAAGGGTTGTTTGACAAGTGAACAAATATGGGTTGACTGGCTTTTAAAAAATGTTAAAATACACGAAACATGAAATTTACCATTTTAACACATACAATTCAGTGGCATTAAGTACAGTCATAATTTTGTGAAACCATCACCAGTCTCCATTTCCAGAACTTTTTCATCGATCCAAACAGAAAATCTGTACCCATTAAACAATAACTTATTATTTCCTCCTTCCCCTCGCTCCTGGTAACCTCTATTCTACATTCTGTCTCTATGAATTTGACTAACCTAGGTATGTCATATAAGTGGAATCATACAATATGTGTCTTTTTGTGATTGGCTTATTTCACGTGGCATGTTTTCAAGGTTCATTCATATTATAGCATGTATCAGAATTTCATACATTTTCTAAGACTGAATTTTTTTGTATGCATATATCACATTTTGCCTATGCATTCATCTGTTGATGGATACTTGGGTTGCTTCTACTTTTCAGCTATTGTGAATAATGAATGGGTTGACTGTTTAACCAATCTGGTGAATTGGCAACTGGCTGAATGATTGTACTCAAAGGGTGATGATGAAAGTGAAAGTGAAATGATGGTACCCTTGAAGGAAGTTTCCAGTGGTTTGCCACAGGGGTCTTCCTGCAGACTTTTTCTGCCCATCAGTTTTCTCAAGAAGATATAGAAGGTATGATTAGCTAATTTGTTTTGCAGTCAACACAAACATGGAGGAATGATAACTGTATTAGTCAGCAAGATTCAAAGTCAAAGAGATTGATGAGTTAGAGAGACTGACTGAATCAAGAGACAAGAATTTCGCAGGGGAAAAATACAAGTTCATGTACTTGCGTTCAAAAAACCAACGGCATGAGTACAGTTTGAGAATGCTGTCCCTTTAAAAGAGTAAGCTGAATGTGTGCCAATAGTGTTTAAGTGTCCCTTCAAACATTAATCTGATGTTAGGTTATGTTAGTAGAAATGTAATATCGAAAATGGAGGTGCTGGTCATACTTTACTCTGTTCCACACTTCTGGTGTTGGTGTTCATTTTCCAGTTACACTTTTAAAAACAGAGAATAGTGTAATATGAGCTTTATTGTCATTACCCTGCCCTACATCAAATTCCAGTTTCATTATCTTTTTTTTTTTTTTTGAGATGGAATCTTGCTCTGTCCCCCAGGCTAGAGTGCAGTGGTGCGATCTTGGCTCACTGCAACCTCCACCTCCTGGGTTCAAGCGATTCTCCTGCCTCAGCCTCCTGAGTAGCTGGGATCATAGGAGCCTGCCACTGTGCCCAGCTAATTGTTGTATTTTTAGTAGAGATGGGGTTTCACCATCTTGGCCAGGCTGGACTCAAACTCCTGACCTCGCGATCCACCTGCCTCGGACCCCCAAAGTGCTGGCATTACAGGTGTGAGCCACCATGCCCGGCCCAGTTTCGTTATTTCTAAATCTATGACTTTAGGCATGTGACTTAACCTCTCGATGTCTCAGTTTCCTCACTTGTAAAATAAAGATAATAATATGGTTGCTGTGAAGATTAAATCAAGTAACACATAGTAAGTACTTCATAAATATTAGTTTTTGAAATTATGTAGACAAGATGAAATATATTCAAAGAAGAGTAACCACTTATTGACTCATTCTACAAATATTTATTAACCACCACCACTCTCATAGGAAGAACACACGAAGAAACTAAGGGTGTTCAACCTAGTGATGCCATGTTGTGGAGGATATGAAAGCTGTCTTCAAATATTTGAGGAAGAGGCATTAATCTCTTTCTGAATGAGTTCATAAAATAGAACTAGAATTAATTGGTGGAAGCCAAGGTTTTAAATCAATGTGAGAAAACTGGAATTGGCTTTATTAACTGTTGTTGTAGGTGTCTAAGCAGAGGCTAGACAAATAGTTTGTGATGGTGTTATAAAGGATATTTTAGCATCAGATGGGTGATTTGAGTAGATAATCTTTAAGGTTCCTTAATTATTCCAGACTTGAAAAGTCTATAATGATATGAAAATGCTTTCCTCTTTCCTGCCCTAGAGACTGCATAAGGTCTATTCACCTTCTACCTTCCAATTTCTTCACCAAACCTCATTTGGACCTAAACAAAAGCAGGTTGACCTAGGAAACTTTAGTTTCTTTTTCAGCTATTTAGTTTACAAGAGACTCTTTTGTAATCACATCAGAGACCCCAGCCTCTACTCTAATTCCTTTATATCGTTACAGAGAAAAATAGTGGGCCAGACTTCCTGGTTACAGAAGGCTGAGGAAAGTCTGATGAATAATATAACAAAATTTTGAAATGTTCCTAAGTGCTTCTTAAAGCAAATATCATTTGAGGGAGAAAAGTAAACTCAAAATTTTAATCTTAGATTCAGGAGTGACATCTGAGAACA
>NW_012107130.1:1110040-1110597 GCF_000951045.1 Mandrillus leucophaeus | reverse complement strand
TTCCATCAATACCTAGTTTATTGAGAGTTTTTAGCACGAAAGGCTGTTGAATTTTGTCGAAGGCCCTTTCCGCACCTGGGATAATCATGTGGTTTTTGTCTTTGGTTCTGTTTATATGCTGCATTACGTTTATTGATTTGCATATGTTGAACCAGGCTTGCATCCCAGGGATGAAGCCAACTTGATCATGGTGGATAAGCTCTTGGATGTGCTGCTGGATTCGGTTTGCCATTATTTTATTGAGGAGTTTTGCAGCGATGTTCATCAGGGATATTGGGCTAAAATTCTCTTTTTTTTATTGTGTCTCTGCCAGGCTTTGGTATCAGGATGATGCTGGCCTCATAAAATGAGTTAGGGAGGAGTCCCTCTTTTTCTATTGATTGGAATAATTTCAGAAAGAATGGTACCAGCTCCTCTTTGTACCTCTGGTAGAATTCAGCTGTGAATCCGTCTGGTCCTGGGCTTTTTTTGGTTGGTAGGCTATTAATTATTGCCTCAATTTCAGAGCCTATTATTGGTCTATTCAGGGATTCAACTTCTTCCTGGTTTAGTCTTGG
>NW_012107130.1:1103259-1109790 GCF_000951045.1 Mandrillus leucophaeus | reverse complement strand
TTAAATGTTGAAAAGATATATATATATATATTTAGAATTAGGCAGCTGGACTCAGTTTAGATGATCCCAATTTTGTTGGCAACATCCAAAGCGTCATAATCAGGAGCCAGTCGAACATACGCCTTTTTCTCTCCATCAGGCCGAATCAGGGTGTTTACCTTGGCCACATCAATGTCATAGAGCTTCTTCACAGCCTGTTTAATCTGGTGCTTGTTGGCTTTAACATCTACAATGAACACAAGTGTGTTGTTGTCTTCTATCTTCTTCATGGCAGACTCAGTGGTCAGCGGAAACTTGATGATAGCATAGTGGTCAAGCTTGTTTCTCCTGGGGGCGCTCTTCCGAGGATATTTGGGCTGCCTCGGGAGTCGCAGTGTCTTGGGCCGCCGGAAGGTGGGTGACGTGCGGATCTTCTTTTTTTTGTGGCTGTGGACACCTTTCAACACTGCCTTCTTGGCCTTTAAAGCCTTCGCTTTGGCTTCGGCTTTAGGAGGGGCAGGAGCTTCCTTCTTCGCTTTCGGCGCCATCTTGTTGTCTGGTTGAGTTTTTAATGGAGTTCACAATGAATAATAAAGCTTTGTACTTTCATAGACTTTTATTGACTAGTGCTTAGGAGTTCACAGACTGTAACTGCTATAATGAGAAAGCTTGAATCAGGGAAGTTTGACTCAGTAAATGACCTAAACATCCTCTTTTTTTTGATCATTTTAAATAAAATGTGAAACAGAACGAGCCAGAAAAGAAAGTTTCATAGAAAAATGTATCATACTTTATTTTCTATTACTTACTTAAAAAGTAAGTCTACCTGCTATTGTTTAAATATGGCTTGTTCCCTACAAAAAATAAAGTATGATACACCTCCCGTTAGGCCCCACCTCTTAAAGGTCCCACTTGCCAACATTGCCACACTGGGGCCAAGCCTTAATATGAATTTTGGTGGGAACAAAAAGCTTATACATTAGGGTGCTTCTCTGCACAATGGCATTGAGCAGATAGAACTGAGTCCATCATCCCATCCAGATTCATACAGTCACATTTGAGAGAGCCTTATAACAGAGTTCTGGGGCAAAGTTAATCCTAACTGACGTAGACTTCTTACTCTGAGAACCTATCTTTGTAGCCACATTTTATAGTGCCAATGAAGACATGCCAGCAAGTGTTTCATGTACAACTGGCATTAGAGCACCAGGTCAATTTGATGGTGGTGGTAGGCACTATTATTTTATATCCAGGTAAAAGGCCAATTAAAAAACTGCCACTGGGGATAAAAATCAAAGACACAACATATCAGAACTGAGTTTTGAGCAACCTGGTATTCCAAAATATGTGAATGTTTTCAGAAACCAATGTTAAATTGTCCCCATGTTTCCCAGCTATGGAGATATTTAATACATTTGTTCAAATCCAATTACTCAATCCACATAGTGCTGAGGCCATCCTGCAAGGTGCATATCAAAAAATATGAACTTAGGGTGATATAGATGAGTATAGATGACAACAATGTTATGCAAGTCAAACTTGGAAGGTCAGAATAAGCATATCTATTCTGAGATAATTCGTTGTTATTTTAGAGTGTATTCATTCTACTTATAGAAAAAGTTAACTGTAAAACAGCCTCAGGCAAGTCCTTCTGGAGATATTCCAGAAGAAGGCATTGTTATCATAGGAGATGACAGCTTCTTTTGTGTTATTACCCCTGAAGACCTCCCAGTGAGACAAAATATGGAGGTAGAAGACCGTGATATTGATACTGACTCTGTATAGGCATAGGCTGATACATGTGTTTGTGTCTTAGTTTTTAACAAGCAGTTTAAAAAGTGAAAACAATTTTAAATATAAAAAAGCTTACAGAGTGAGAATATAAAGAAAGAAAATATTTTGTACACTTGTACAATGAGCTTGTGTTTTAAGCTGTGTTAATACAAAAGAGTTCAAAAGTTAAAAAAGTTTATCAAGTAAGCTTTACAAACATTCACAGTAAGCTAAGGTTAATTTGTTATAAAAGCAAGAACATTTCAAAAATAACTGTAGTATAGTCTAAGTGTACAGTGTTTATAAAGTCTACAGTAGTGTATGGTAATGTTCTAGGCCTTCACATTCACTCACCATTTACTCACTGACATGCTCAGAACAACTTCTAGTCCTATAAGCTTCATTTATGGTAAGTGCTCTATATAGATGTGCCATTTTTTATCTTTTATACCATATATAAATATATTTTGAGACAGGGTCTCATTCTGTTGCCCAGGTTGGAGTGCAGTGGCATGATCTTGGCTCACTGTAATGTCGACCTCCTGGGCTCAAGCTATCCTCCCACCTCAGCCTCCTGAGTAGCTGGGACTACAGATGTGTGACACCATGCCTGGCTAATTTCTGCATTTATTTGTAGAGAGAGGTTTTTGTCATGTTGCCCAGGCTGTTCTCGAACTCCTGAACTTAAGTGATCTGCCCTCCTCAGGCTTCCAAAGTGCTGCGATTACAGGTGTGCACCACCTGCCCCCAGCCATATTCTTACTGTTTAGAAATGTTTTTCTATGATTAGATATGTTTAGATACATGCATACTTACTATTGTGTTGCAATTTTCTATAGTACTCAGTATAGTAACATGCTGTACAGGTTTGTAGCCTAGGAGCAATAGGCTATACCATACAGCCTAGATGTGTAGTGTGCTATACTATTTAGGCTTGTGTAAGTATACTATGATGTTCTCACAATGACAAAATTGCCTAATGACACATTTTTCAGAATGTATCCCATTGTTAAGTAATGCATGATTGTATAGGCACAAAATATATAAATAACTAGGTAATTGAAATGAATCTATGACATAGATTAATCTTACACACATGAAAAAGAGGTTGAGTGGTAATGAACTTGCTTAGCTTTTGTTTGGGAAAGCATTTATCTCTTCATTTTTGAAGGACAATTTTTCTTAATTCTTCCAAAAAATTGAAGAGGAGGGAGCAGTTTCAAACTCAATTTATAAGGCCAGCCTTACCCTGATATCAAAAATGGAAAATTACATGCCAATGTCTCAGATGAACATAAATGCAAGAATCCTCAATAAAATACTAGCAAATTGAGAGGCCAAGATGGGCAGATTACTTGAGCTCAGGATTTCGAGACCAGCCTGGGTAACACCGCGAAACCCTGTCTTTGCAAAAAATACAAAAAATTAGCCAGGCATGGTGGCATGCACCTGTAGTTCCAGCTACTTGGAGGGCTGAGGTGGGAGGATTGCTTGAGTCAGGAGGTTGAAGCTGCAGTGAGAGGCACTCCAGCCTAGGTGACAAAGTGATACCCTGTCTCAAAAAAACAAACAAACAAACAAACAAACAGAAAACCCTAGCTAATTGAATTAAACAGCATATTAAAGGGTTATACACAATGGCTAGCTGAGATTTATCCCTGGAAAACAAGGCTAGATCAACATGGGAAAATCAATAAATAAATGTGATATCACATTAACAGAATGAAAGACAAAAACCATATGATCATCTCAATAGATGCAGAAAAATCATTTGACAAAATTCAACATCCTTTCATGATAAAAATTCTCAACAAATTAGATATAGAAAGAATGTACCTGAACACAATAAAGGTCACATATGACAAACCCACCAGTAACACTACATTCAATGTTAAAAAACTGAAAGATTTTCCTCTAAAATCAGAAGCAAGACAAGGATGTCTCCTTTTACTGCTTTACTCTCTATAGTACTGGAAGTCCTACAAGAGCAATTAGACCAGAAAAAAACACATCTGAATTTGAAAGAAGGAGATTAAATTGTTCCTGCTTATAGACAACAGGGTGATATATACAGAAAACCATAAAGACTCCACCAACAAAATCATTTGAACTAATAAACAAATTCAGTAAAGTTGCAACCTACAAAATCAGCATACAAAAATCAGTATGATTTTGTGTGATTTTGACTAATGAGGAACTAGCCAAAAAAGAAATCAAGAAAACGATCCCATTTACAATAGCTACCAAAAAATAAAATACTTAGGAATAATTTTAATTATAGAGATGAAAGACCTGTATTCTGAATACTATGAAACATTGATGAAAATGATGAAGAAGATCCAAAAAACAATATGAAATGTGTTTGTGGATTGGAAGAATTAATATTGTTAAAATGTTCATTCTAGCCAACGTGATCTATAGATTCAATGCAATCCCTACCAAAACTCCAATGACATTTTTCACAGAAATAGAAAAACAGTCCTAAAATTCACATGAAACCACAAAAAACCCAGAGTAGCCAAAGCAATCTTGAGCAAAAAGACTAAAACTGGTGACATCACATTACCTGACTTCAAAATACACTGCAAAGTGATAGCAATAAAACAGCATGGTACTGACATAAAGCAGACACATTGACCAGTGGAACAGAATAGAGAGTCCAAAAATAAACCCACACATTTACAACCAATTGATTTTTTTTATTTTTATACTTTAAGTTCTAGGGTACATGTGCACAATGTGCAGGATTGTTACATATATATACATGTGCCATGTTGGTGTGCTGCACCCATTAACTCGTCATTTACATTAGGTATATCTCCTAATGCTATCCCTCCCCGCTCCCCTCACCCCACAAGGGGCCCCAGTGTGTGATATTACCCTCCTTGTGTCCATGTGTCCTCATTGTTCAATTCCCACCTATGAGAGAGAACATGTGGTGTTTGTTTTTCTGTCCTTGTGATAGTTTGCTCAGAATGATAGTTTCCGGCTTCATCCATGTCCCTACAAAGGACATGAACTCATCCTTTTTTATAGCTGCATAGTATTCCATGGTGAATATGTGCCACAGTTTCTTAATCCAGTCTATCATTGATGGACGTTTGGGTTAGTTCCAAGTCTTTGCGATTCTGAACAGTGCTGCAATAAACATACGTGTGCATGTGTCTTTATAGCAGCATGATTTATAATCCTTTGGGTATATACCCAGTAATGGGATGACTGGATCTAATGGTATTTCTAGTTCTAGATCCTTGAGGAATCGCCACACTGTCTTCCACAATGGTTGAACTAGTTTACAGTCCCACCAACAGTGCAAAAGTGTTCTTATTTCTCCGCATCCTCTCCAGCACCTGTTCTTTCCTGACTTTTTAATCATTGCCATTCTAACTGGTGTGAGATGGTATCTTATTGTGGTTTTGATTTGCTCACCTACTTTTCTGATGCATTTCAAAATAAGTTGCAGACATGAAGATACTTTCCTGGAAACACTTTAGTCTGCATATCATTGGAGATCAATGTTCGTTTGCATTTCTTTTCTTAGGTAAAAATTTTCACACAATGAAATGCATAAATTTTAAGTGTACCATTTGATGACTTTGGCAAATGCATACAATCTATGTATCATACCATTTAAATGTCCCCTACCCCCACTGAAACACACGCACACTTGCACTTGGGATAAGCCCTACCTGGATGAGCTAACAAGCTACTCATCTAGTCCTTTGTGCATAGGTGAGACAAGTGCCTTCTTCCCTCTGAACATTGTGCACCCAGAGAACATATCTTCTTGATTCACTGCAGAAGGCTGACACCTGTGGCCGGCTGGCACCAAGAAGAAGGACTCCCAGGGACAGCAGCTTGTAGTGAGCTAACAGAATACCTGCCTGGTCTGCACCTCCCTTCTCTCTATCATAGGTTTCTCCTGCCTGTCCCGTCATCCCTCATGGTAGCTGAGGCTTCCCTTTTCTTCCCCCTGAGATGCTCTGAGATCTTTGTCAGGTAAGAACCAGGAGGCAGGCCGCCCAGATGTGTCAAGATGGGAAAACAGAAACCACTGAGCCCACATGCTCTGTGCTGAGCCAAGGCCCATGTCCTGTGGCAGGTCCACTCGAGCCCCTGAGGAGACTCCAGGAAAAGAAAGACAGGGAGAGTTCCTTTTAAACAAACAAAACTCAAACAGGAGAGTGGCTTTCTTTAGGAAGGCCTTATGCTTGGCATTGAGCTGGATAGTGGTGTGGAGCCCCAGGGGTTCATCTTGGTCTCTGTGATAGTTTCCTTCCAAGTGGGAAAAGGGAAGGGGCGCACGCAGACCTGGTTGAGGCACAAGGGTGCTGAGAGGAAGTGAAGGAGACTAGTACTTTGCTCTTGTCATCTCCCTCAGACTAGCAGGTACACAGGGTGAGCTCTGACATCTCCCCCAGTAAGCCTTTGCCTCTGTTTTCAGGGCACACCTTTGCCCACTTGGCTCTCATGCAGCCATGGCTCTGGCTGGGGAGGGAAGTCCTTTATCAGGCCACATTTTCAGACCTTAGGCCTGAGACCCTGGCTCTGCTCTGCCCTCCTGGCTTCACCCACAGAGCTCTCCTGAGGCTCCAGTGTCTCCTATGCATGCCCTCAGGCAGCCCGGCCATGTCCCACTCTTCTTCCTCAGCCAGCCCGGCCATGTCCCACTCTTCTCCTTCCTCAGCAAGGGCTCCTCAGCTGAATCATGCCCAAGCCCCATCCCCTGTCCCCTTCACTATAAAAAAGCCTGACTAATTGAGCTCCCTGGATCTGTTT
>NW_012107130.1:1076912-1101548 GCF_000951045.1 Mandrillus leucophaeus | reverse complement strand
TTGAATATTGGCCCCCACTCTCTTCTGGCTTGTAGAGTTTCTGCTGAGAGATCCACTGTTAGTCTGATGGACTTCCCTTTGTGGGTAACCCAACCTTTCTCTCTGGCTGCCGTTAACATTTTTTCCTTCATTTCAACTTTGGTGAGTCTGACAATTATGTGTCTTGGAGTTGCTCTTTTTGAGGGGTATCTTTGTGGCGTTCTCTGTATTACCTGAATTTGAATGTTGGCCTGCCTTGCTAGGTTGGGGAAAATCTCCTGGATAATATCCTGAAGAGTGTTTTCCAACTTGGTTCCATTCTCCCCATCACTTTCAGGTACACCAATCAGACATAGGTTTGGTCTTTTCAAATAGTTCCATATTTCTTGGAGGCTTTGTTTGTTTCTTTTTACTCTTCTTTCTCTAAACCTCTCTTCTCACTTATTTCATTCATTAGATCTTCAATCACTGATACCCTTTCTTCCACTTGATCGAATCGGCTACTGAAACTTGTGCATGTGTCACGTAGTTCTTGTCCCATGATTTTCAGCTCCATCAGGTCATTTAAGGTCTTCTCTATGCTGTTTATTCTAGTTAGCCATTCATCTAATCTTTTTTCAAGGTTTTTAGGTTCTTTGCGATGGGTTCAAGCATCCTCCTTTAGCTCGGAGAAGTTTGTTATTACCGATCGTCTAAAGCCTTCTTCTCTCAACTCATCAAAGTCATTCTCCATCCAGCCTTGTTCCATTGCTGGCAAGGAGCTGCATTCCTTTGGAGGAGAAGAGGCACTCTGGTTTTTAGAATTTTCAGCTTTTCTGCTCTGGTTTATTCCCATCTTTGTGGTTTTATCTACCTTTGGTCTTTGATGATGGTGACATACAAATGGGGTTTTGGTGTGGATGTCCTTTCTGTTTGTTAGTTTTCCTTCTAATAGTCAGGACCCTCAGCTGCAGGTCTGTTAGAGTTTGCTAGAGGTCCACTCCAGACCCTGTTTGCCTGGGTATCACCAGCAGAGGCTGCAGAACAGCAAATATTGCAAACGGCAGATGTTGCTGCCTGATCCTTCCTCTGGAAGCTTTGTCTCAGAGGGGCACCTGGCTGTATGAGGTGTCAGTCGGCCCCTACTGGGGGGTACATCCCAGTTAGGTTTCTTGGGGTTTAGGGACCCACTTGAGGAGGCAGTCTGTCCATTCTCAGATCTCAAATTCCATGCTGGGAGAACTACTACTCTCTTCAAAGGTGTCAGACAGGGATGTTTAAGTCTGCAGAAGTTTCTGCTGCCTTTTGTTCAGCTATGCCTTGCCCCTACAGGTGGAGTCTACAGAGGCAGGCAGGCCTCCTTGAGCTGCGGTGGGTTCCACCCAGTTTGCGCTTCCCAGCCACTTTGTTTACCTACTCAAGCCTCAGCAATGGTGGATGCCCCTCCCCCAGCCTCACTGCTGCCTTGCAGTTCAATCTCAGACTGCTGTGCCAGCAGTGAGTGAGGTTCTGTGGGCATGGGACCCTCCGAGCCAGGCGTGGGATATAATCTCCTGGTTTGCTAAGGCTGTTGGAAAAGTGCAGTATTAGGGTGGAAGTGTTCCGATATTCCAGGTACCATCTCTCACTGCTTCTCTTGGCTAGGAAAGGGAATTCCCCAACCCCTTGTGCTTCCCAGGTGAGGCAATACCCTGCCCTGCTTCAGCTCATGCTCCATGGGTTGCACCCACTGTCCAACAAGCCACAGTGAGATGAACCCGGTACCTCAGTTGGAAATGCAGAAATCACTCGTCTTCTGTGTCACTCACACTGGGAGCTGTAGACTGGAGCTGTTCCTATTCGGCCATCTTGGAACCTCTCCCTTGCCAATTGATGTTTTACAAAGATGCCAAGAACCCACAATGAAAAAAAGTCTCTTTAATAAATGGTGTTAGGGAAACTGGATATCCACATGCCAAAGAATGAACTTGGACACTTATCTCACACCATACACAAAATCAACTCAAAATGGATTAAAGACTTAAACATAAGACTTGAAACTATAAAACTCATGGGAGAAAACTTAGGGGAAAGGCTACAACACTGGTCTAGATAATGACTTTTTGATATGACCCCAAAAGCACAGGAAACAAAAGCAAAACTGGACAAATGGAATGACATTAAACTAAAAAGCTTCTTCACAGCAAATAAAATAATCAACAGAGTGAAGAGACAACTTATGAAAATATTTCAGAACTACATAGTTGCATGATTGCCCAACACTGTGAATGTAATAAATGCAACTAAATCATACACTTTAAAATGGCTAATTTTAAATTGTATGAATTTTACTTCAATGAAAAAGAATGAGAACAAAGAAAAAATAATAATAATAAAATGGAAGACATAAACCCTAGCACATTAATCTTTATTAAATGTAAATGTAAGTACATCTATTTAAAGTCACAGATTGGCAGAGTGGATAAATTAACAGGGCTCAACTCTATGCTCTCCATAAAAACTCACTTCAAATGTACTGATATAAGGAGATTGAAAGTAAAAGAATAGAAAAGATATATCATGCAAACATCAATCAAAATAAAGCAGGGGTGGCTATATTAAAGTCAGATAAGGTAGACAGACCTCAGAACAAATATTACCAGATATAAGGAGGGACATCGCATAATGACAAAAGGTTTAACACACAAGAAGACACCTTGCTCCTAAATGTGTACATCACAGAGCAGAGCTTCAAAATATATGAAGCAAAAACTGGTAGATCTGAAAGAAAAAACAGATAAATCCATAATTATAGTTGGGGATGTTAATAACCCCTCTCAGCAATAGATAGAACTATTAGATAGTAAATCAGCATGTATACAGAAGAACAGAAAGACACCATTGTGGTAGGCAGAATAATATCTCCCCTAAAGATATCCATGTTTTAATCCCCAGAACCTGTATGTTTCTTACATTACATGGCAAAGGAAAATTATGTAGCTGATGGAATTAAGGTTGCTTGTCAACTGGCTTTAAAATAGGGAGTTAGTTCTTGATTACCTGAGCAGGCTAAGTGTAATCACAGTGATCCTTAAATGTGGAGGAGGGAGGCAGAAGTGGAAGTCAGAGTGATATAAAGTGAAAAAACTCAACCCACAACAGGTTTTGAAGATGGAATACAAGAATCATGAGCTGAGAAATGTGGGCAGCCTCTCAAAGCTGGAAAGGGCAGGGTAATGGATTTTCCCCTAGAGTCTCCAGAAAGGAATGCAGCCCTGCTGACAAACTGTTTTTTAGCCCAGTGAGACCCATTTTAGACTTCTGAATGACAGAACTGTAAAATAATGAATTTGTGTTGTTTTCAGCTATTAAGCCAGTAATAATTAGTTACAGCAGCCATAGAAAACTAATACAACCATTAATCAGCTGAATCTAACACTCTGCCTAACAACAGCAAAACGTACATACTTTCCAAAAGTACATGGCGTGTTGACTAAAATAGACCATATCCTGAGCCATAAAACACACCTCTAAAAATTTAAATGAATGGAAATCATGTGTAGATTGTTTTCTGACCATAATGTTTTCACACTAGAAATCGGTAACAGAGAAATAAAAGGAAAATCTCCAAACACTGGCAATTAAACAGCACTCATGCAAATAATCTAATGGCTCAAATAAGTCTCAAAGAACATCAAAACCACATTGAACTGAATGAAAATGAAAATGCAACATATTAAAATTTGTGGGATGCAGCTAAGGCAGTTCTGAGAGAGAAATTTGTAGCATTACATGCTTAGAAAAAAGAAAGAAAGCTCTAGAAGCAACAACTTAAGCTGTTGCCTCAAGAACCTGGAAAAGTAGAGCAAAGTAAACCCAAAGCAAGCAGAAAGCAGAACATAGTAAAGATAAGAGCAGGCCGGGTGTGGTGGCTTACGCCTGTAATCCCAGCACTTTGGGAGGCTTAGATGGGCAGATCACGAGGTCAGGAGATTGAGACCATCCTGGCCAACATGGTGAAACCGCATCTCTACTGAAAATACAAAAATTAGCTGGGAGTGGTGGCACGTACCTGTAATCCCAGCTATTCGGGAGGCTGAGGCAGGAGAATCGCTTGAACCCGGGAAGCCGAGGTTGCAGTGAGCCGAGATGGCGCCACTGCACTCCAGCCTGGCGACAGAGGGAGACTTCGTCTCAAAAAAAAAAAAAAAAAAAAAAGATAAGAGCAGAAATCCTCAACTAAATATTAGCAAATCGAATCCAGCAACATGTAAAAAGAATTATATACTACAACCAAGTGGGGTTCATTCCAGAAATGCAATACTTGTTCAATATTCAAAAATCAGTGTAATCTACCATATTAACAGGCTAGAGAAAAAAAAAAAACCACATGATCATATTAACTGATTCAGAAAAAGCATTTGACAAAATTCAATACTCATTCCTGATAAAAACTCTTGCCTAACTAAGAATAGAGGAGAATATCCTCGACGTGATAAAAAACATTTACAGAAAACCTACAGCTAACATCTTACTTTATGATGAAATACTGAATGCTATTCCCCTAGAACAAGAACACGGCAAGGATGTCTATGCTCATCACTTATTCATCATATACCAGAAGTCCTAGACAGTACAAGAAGGCAAGAAAAAGAAATAAAAGACATACAAATTAGAAAAGAGGAAATAGGCTTGGTGCAGTGGCTCACGCCTGTAATCCCAGCACTTTGGGAGGACGAGGCCGGTGGATCATGGAGTCAGGAAATCGACACCATCCTGGCTAAGACAGTGAAATCCCATCTCTACTAAAAATACAAAAAATTAGCCTGGCATGGTGGCACACACCTGTAGTCCCAGTTACTCAGGAGGCTGAGGCAGGAGAATTGCTTGAACCCGGGAGGGGGAGGTTGCAGTGAGCCAAGATCACGCCACTGCATTCCAGCCTGCGCAACAGAGTGAGGCTCTGTCAAAAAAAAAAAAAAAAAAAAGGAAATTTTCTCTTATTTGCAAATGTTTTATTGTCTAAATATAAAATCCTAATGAATTTACCAGAAAGCACTGAGATCTTACATGCAAAGCACTTCACATGCACAAGATCACTAGACACATGATAAACACATAAATATCAATTGTATTTTTGTATTCTAGTAGTGAACAAGTGGAATCAGAATTGAAAATACAATACCATTTACAATTATCAAATTAAATAAAATACTTAGGTATAATTCTAACAAAACACATATAAGATCTGTGTGCTGAAAACTATGAATAAGCAAATAAGCACATGAAAAATGCTCAACATCATTATCCACTAGAGAAATGCAAATTAAAACCACAATTAAATAGTATTACATATATATCAGAATGGTTAAAATAAAACATACTGACATTAGCAAATGCTGGTGAAGATGCAGAGAAACTGGGTTTCTCATACATTGCTGCTGAGAATCTAAAATGATGCAGTCACTTTGGAAAATAGTTGGACAGTTTCTTATAAAATTAAACATACACTTGACATACAACCTAGCAATTACATTCCTGCGCATTTACCCCAGAGAAGTGAAAATTTATGTCCACATAAGTGAACATCAGAGAGGTTTTTGGTTTAAGATGCTTGACTAGAGACATCCAACACTTGTTCTCTCCAGAAAGAAGAACCAAAATTACAAATAGATAATTACACCTTGAATAGAACATCTTGGAGAGAACACTAGAATCCAATAGAAAAGTCACGAGAAATACCTGAGGCACAGAAGGAAGCTTTGTTCTTTTTGCTTAGAATTGCCTTGGCTATTCAGGCTCTTTTTGGTTCCATATGAATTTTAAAGTAGTTTTTTCTAGCTCTTTGAAGAATGTCAATGGTAGTTTAATAGGAATAACATTGAATCTATAAATTGCTTTGGGCTGTATGGTCGTTTAAATGATACTGATTTTTCCTATCCGTGAGCATGGAAGGTTTTTCCATTTGTTTGTGTTATCTCTGATTTCTTTGAGCAGTGTTTTATAGTTTTCCTCGTGGAGATCTTTCACTCCCTGTTTAGCTGTATTCCTAGGTATTTTATTCTTTTTTGTGGTTATTAGGAATTGGATTGCATCCTTGATTTGGCTCTCAGCTTGCATGTTGTTGGTATGTAGGAATGCTTCTGATTTTTGTGCATTGATTTTGTATCCTGAGACTCTGCTGAAGTTGTTTATCAAATCAAGGAGCTTTGGGGCTGAGGATATGGAGTTTTCTAGATACAGGATCATGTCATCTGCAAACAGGGATAGCTTGACTTCCTCTCTTCCTATTTGGATGCCTTTATTTTTTTCTCTTGCCTGATTGCCCTGGCCAGGACATCCAATACTACTTTCAATAGGAGTGGTGAGAGACAGCATCCTTGTCTTGTGCCTGTTTTCAAGGGGAATGCTTCCAGCTTTTGCCCAGGATGAATGGGTTTTTTAAATGATCCAACTATGTGCTGCCTACAAAAAATGCACTTTGCCTGTAAATACATATATATAAATGGAAAGTAGAGGGAAGGGAAAAGATATTCCATGAAAACAGAAGCCAAAAGCAATCGGGGTAGCTATACTTATATCAGATAAAACAGACCTTAAGTAAAAAACAGTAAAACAAAAGATACAAAGAAGGTCATTATATAATAATAAAGTGATCAATCCAGCAAGAGAATATAACAGTTCTAAAATATATTCACCCAACACTGAGCACCTAGATTCCTAAGGTAAATATTACTGGATCTAAAGAAAGGGATAAACTTCAACAGAAGAATAGTGGGGGACTTCAACACCCCACTCTCAGCATTAGACAGATGATCTAGACAGAGAATCAAAAGAGAAACATTGGATTTAAACTGGACTTTAGATTGAATGGACGTAACAGACATTTATGGAACATTTTATCAAACAACTATAGAATACACATTCTTCTCATCAGCATATGGAATGTTCTCCAAAGTTGATCATGTGTTTGATCACAAAAGAAGTCTCAACAAATTTGTAAAAAGTTGAAATCATATCAAGTGTCTTTTCAGACCACAGGAGAATAAAAGTAGAAATCAATACCAAGAAGAACCTTGAAACTATAAAATACATGGAAATTAAACAACATGCTTCTGAGCAATTTTTCAGTCAATAAATAAAGTGATAAATCAGAAAACTTCTTAAAACAAATGAAAATGGAAATACAACATACCCAAATTTATAGAACACAGCGAAAGCAGTGCTAAAAGGGAAGTTTATAGCAATACACGCCTACATTTTAAAAAAAAGATTCGAAATAAGCAATCTAACAATGCACCTCAAGGAATTAGAAAAGCAAGAGCAAACCAAGCCCAAAGGTGGCAAAAGAAAAGAAATAATAAAGATAAGAGCAGAACTAAATGAAATAGAGACTTAAAAAAAAAACAAAGGATCAATGAAATGAAAGTTTGTTCTTCAAAAAGATAAAATTGATAAACTACTAGCTAAATTAACCAGGAAAACAAGAGAGAAGACCCAAATAAACAAAATCAGAAATAAAAAAAGGGGATATTACAACTGATACCACAAAAAACACAAACAATCGTCAGAGACTATTGTAAACAACTATATGCCAACAAACTGGAAAATCTAGAGGAAATGGATAAATTCCTAGAAACATACAAACTACCAAGATTGAATCAGGAAGAAATAGAAAACCTGAACAGAGCAATAATGAGTACTGAGGTTGAATCCATAACAAAAAGTCTCCTAACAATAAAAAGCCAAGGACCAAATGGATTCACTGCTGAACTTGTATAAAGAACTAATACCAATCCTTCTCAAACTATTCAAAAACATTGAAGGGAAGAGAATTCTCCCTAACTAATTCTATGAGGCCAACATAACCCTTATAACAAAACCAGACAAAGGTACAACATAAAACTACAGACAATGTCCCTGATGAACATAGATGCAAAATCCTCAACAAAATACTAACAAACCAAATCCAACAGCATATGAAAAAGATAATACACCTTAATCAAGTAAGGTTTTTTTTTTTAAATTATACTTTAAGTTCTGAGATACATGTGCAGAACGTGCAAGTTTGTTATATAGGTATACACGTGCCATGGTAGTTTGCTGCACCCATCAACCTGTCATCTACATTAAGTATTTCTCCTAATGCTATCCCTCCCCTACTCCCAACCCCCAGACAGGCCCTGGTATGTGATGTTCCCCTTCCTGTGTCCACGTGTTCTCATTGTTCAACTTCCACTTATGAGTGAGAAGATGTGGTGTTTGATTTTTTGTTCCTGTGTTAGTTTGTTGAGAATGATGGTTTCTAGCTTCATCCATGTCCCTTTAAAGGCCACAAACTCATCCTTTTTTATGGCTGCATAGTATTCCATGGTGTATATGTGCCACATTTTCTTTATTCAGTCTATCATTGATGGGCATTTGGGTTGGTTCCAAGTCTTTACTATCGTGAATTGTGCTGCAATAAATACATGTGTGCATGTGTCTTTATAGCAGAATGATTTATAATCATTTGGGTATATACCCAGCAATGGGATTGATCAAGTAAGATTTTTACCAGGGATGCAAGGATGCTTCAATATATACAAATCAAAAAACATGATACATCACATCAACAGAATGAAGGAAAAAAGCCATATGATAATCTCAATAAACAAACAAAAAGCATTTGACAAAATTCAACACCCCTTCATGATTAAAGAAAAAAACTCTGGACAAACTAGGCATACAAATATCATACCTCAAAATAATTAAGGCCATATATGACATATCTATAGCTAATATCATCATATTTATTTGAGAAAAGGTGAAAACCTTTTCTCTAAGAACTGGAACAAGACAAAGGTGCCCACTTTCACCACTTCTATTCAACATTGTACTGGAAGTCTTAGCCAGAGCAATCAGGCAAGAAAAAGGCATCCAAATTGGGAAAGAGGAAGTCAGATTGTTCCACTTTGCAGATGACCTGATCTTATATCTAGAAAACCAAAAGACTCCACCAAAAACTCTTAGAACTGATCAACAGATTCAGTAAAACTGCAGGATACAAAATCAACATACAATAATCAGTAGTATTTCTATACACTAGTAATGAAATAGACAACAAAGAAATAAAGAAGGCAATCCCATTTACAATAGCTACAAAAAATAAAATATCTAGGAAAAAATTTAACCAAAGAGATAAAAGATCCCTACAAGGAAAACTACAAGACACTGATGAAAGAAATTGAAGATGACATAAACAAATGAGAAGACATCCCATGCTCGTGGATCATAAGAATTAGTATTGTTAAAATGACCATAGTGCCCAAAGCAATCTACAGATTCGTTGTAATTCTTACCAACATACCAATGTCATTTTTCATGAAAATAGAAAAAACAATCCTAAAATGCACATGGAATCAAAAAAGAGCCCAAATAGCCAAAGCAATCCTAAGCAAAAGCAAAACAAACAAACAAACAAAACCCCAAAACACAAAAAACTCACAAAAAACAAAGGTGGATGCATCACACTACCTGACTTCAAAATATATTACAAGACTATGGTAATCAAGACAACACGGTATTAGTATAAAAACAGACACATAGACCAATGGAACAGAATAGAGAACCCATAAGTAAATCCACATATTTACAGCCAACTAATTTTTGACAGGGGCATCAAGAACATACACTGGGGGCCGGGCGCGGTGGCTCAAGCCTGTAATCCCAGCACTTTGGGAGGCCGAGACGGGCGGATCACGAGGTCAAGAGATCGAGACCATCCTGGCTAACACGGTGAAACCCCGTCTCTACCGAAAAATACAAAAAAACCAGCCAGGCGAGGTGGCGGGCGCCTGTAGTCCCAGCTACTCGGGAGACTGAGGCAGGAGAATGGCGGGAACCCGGGAGGCGGAGCTTGCCGTGAGCCCAGATCGCGCCACTGCACTCCAGCCTGGGCGACAGAGCGAGACTCTGTCTAACATACACTGGGGAAAGGACAACCCTCTTCAATAAGTGATGCTGGGAAAATTGGATATCCACATGCAAAAGAATGAAACTAGACCCCTATCTCTCACCATATACAAAAATCAAATCAAGATGGATTAAAGACTTAAACATAAGACCCCAAACTATGAAACCACTAGGAGAAAATGTATGGAAAATACTTCAGGATATTGGTCTAGGCAAAGATTTTATGGCTAGGGCCTTAAAAGCACAGAAAATTTTTAAAAAGGGACAGATGGGAGTATATTAAACTGATAACTTCTGCATAGCAAAAGAAACAATAGAGTGAAGAGATAACCTGTTGAGTGGGTGAAAATATTTGCAAACTATTAATCTGACAAGGGAATAATATCCAGAACAAGGAAATCAAGCAAGTGAACAATAAAATAACAAAAAATCCTACTGAAAAGTGGGCAAAGAACATGAATGGATAATTCTATAAAGGAGACATACAGGTCAGGCAGAGTGGCTCACATCTGTAATCCCAACACTTTGGGAGGTAGAGGATTGTTTGAGCCCTGGAGTTTGAGGCTGCAGCGAGCTATGATCATGCAACTGCTCTCCAGCCTTGGTGACACAGCAAGACCCTGTCAAAAAGAAGAAGAAGAAGAAGGAGGGGGAGGGGGAGGGGGAGGAGGAGGAGGAGGAGGAGGAGAAGGAAAAGGAGAAGGAAAAGGAGAAGGAGAAGGAGAAGGAGGAAAGAATACATACAACTGGCCAACAGGCATATTAAAAAATGTTCATCACTAATCATCAGGGAAATACAAATCAAAAACCACAATGAACTATTATCTTTCTCCAGTTAGAATGGCTATTATTATAAAGACAAAAAATAACAGATGCTGGCAAGGATGTGGAGAAAAGGGAACTCTTGTACGCTGTTGGTGGGAATGTAAATTAGTTCAATCACTATGGAAAACAGTATGGAGATTTCTCAAAAAAACTAAAAAAGGAACTACCATATGATCTGGCAATCCCACTACTGGTGTCTATCCAAAAGAACAGAAATCAGTGTAGCAAAGGGATACCTGCACTCAATTGTTTATTGCAGTATTATTCACAATAGCAAAGGTATGGAACCAACCTAAGTGTCCGTCAATGGATGAATGGATAAAGAAAATGTGTTATATATACACAATGGAATACTATTATATCCAGCCATAAAAAGAATGAAATTGTGTCATTTGCAGCAACATGGTTGGAACTGGAGGACATTATGTTGAGTGAAATAAGCCAGGCACAGAAAGACAAATATTGCACATTCTCATGCACATGTGGGAGCTATAAAAATTGATCTCATTGAGGTAGAGAATAGAATGATAGTTACGGGAGGCTGGGAAGAGTGTGTGGGTGGGAGGCGATAAAGAGAAGTTGATTAATGGTTACAAACATACAGGCAGATATACACTATTCTACGTGTATTGGATTAAATGAGTCAATATTGTTGAGAACTAGGCTTCTCATTTTAAGAAGGGAGATAAAATCATACAATGGGCGAAGGCAGGAAGTACCTTGTAGGGTTGTAATGGAATTGAAAGTACCACTATACACTTATAATTTCTCTGAAATTAAGGAAAAAAATGAACGTGAACTAGAAAGTATTAAATATATATATGTATGTAGATGTATATGTCTCTACATAGATGCATAGATAGAGACAGATTCTATTATACTAGAAAGTATACCTATGGAGAGAGACGAGGGGGAGGGAGAGAGAGAAAATTCTATAAAATTACTGATTAGGAAATGATCCCTTAAAGGTTGTTTTAAAAATAACCCATAATTTGACTAAGTGCTCCTGCTTTTATTATTTATTTATTCATTCATTCATTTTTAAAATTAAAACATCCTTTCATTTTTGAAACCATACATGGTTTCATACTCTTGTGTTAGGAGCGTATTGGGTAACAGAATTTGTTTTGGAGTCAGTCTCTGTTTAAATCCCAGCTTTCCCACTTATTAGCTATATGGTCTCAATCTAATTATTACATCTCCCTGGCCACTGGATACTTCATCTGTAAAATGATACACACACATGCTTCACAGATAATTCTGTGAGGAAATGTACATAGAGTGCCCAACAGAATCTGGCTTATTATAGATGCTCAGTATCTGACAAGTAGTACTATTATTATTGCATGTAATTATTATTATGGGGTGACACAAGTAACATATTTATTATACATTGTTTCTTCTGCAAATAAGAAAATACATAGGGGTTAGTGCTCAATTCAGTTACCCAGATCAGACAATGATATAGCTTGTCTGTTCTCATGACACGTATTGGTACACATTCTGGGAAATCATAACTAAAATGTCAAAATATTTTAAAATTGTAGCACTTGCTATAACTCTTTCCATTGGACTGGAGTTCAGCATAAGAAACATCTATTTTGGACTTTTAATCAGGATGGTTTAGTTACTGATGGAGCAATAGGTTGTTGCTATGAGGCCTAATGTATCCTTCACAAGGTAAAGCGTGGCAGCTCTGGTGCAGTAAAGGGACCAGAATCAGCAGACTTGTGTTTGAATTCTGGAACTGCCTTTTCTTATTGTGAGGCAAATGGGCAAATCACTTAAGTTTTTTAAATATTAGTTTCCTCATCTGTAAGGTCTGGATAATTTTGTGTATTCATAAGATTGTTGTGAGGATCAGATGAAAAGAGATGTGAACACTTTTCTAATCAGTGAGATGCTACACAAGTGCAACATATCAGATGGTATTATATATTTTATGGCACAAACCTCAAATATGAGAGAACAAAATGATCCGGTGTGCTTTGACTTGGTTTTATCAACTATGATTTTGTTACTCATTGACTGACAATAATATTCTCTGTAGCTATTCAAAAATAGACTTACAGAAGACAGCAATTCGGTTCATAAAATGTAGAGTAATTTTGCCATGTACTGTGTATGCGTCCATTGTTTAACCTCTTCCTGGGAAGCATGTTAAAGACAAAATTTTTGGTAAGAAGATAATTAATGTTAGAAGAAAAGCCCCACAAACAAAATCTAAGATTTTTGTGAATTGGTTGGAAGGCAACTTACTTATAAACAAAATGAATTTAGCCAAATCAGTATACATTTTTTCAGGCTCCAGAATTATTGACACCATCTGTTAGCATCTAATCCAGAAATGGTACTACAGTCTATATTGTTGGCTTACATTTCAAGTTTTTTTCTGTATCTTTTAAGACTATCTCACAGTGCCAAGACATCTAGTTGTAAAAATCTAAAACTGTACTTATCAACCTTGAAAAAAATTTTTTAGTGTGGTAAAATAGAGTGACTATAGTTAACAATAATATATTGTGTATTTAAAAATAACCAACAGGGTGGAATTGGAATGTTCCTACCAAAAAGAAATGATAAATGCTTAAGGTGATGGATACACCAATTACCCTGATTTGATCATTACACATTGCATGCTTGCATCAAAACATCACATGTACTCCATAAATATATACAACTATTATGTACCCATAATAATTTTTTTAAAAGCGTATTGGGAGCACACTGTCTAAATGAGAATTATGAGGACCATTGAGGATACAGTAATGTAAATTTAAGATATAAAATTGTTATGCAATTTTAAAGACTCAACTCTTTGAAACGTGGATTAGAATTTCTATTAAAATTCTGTAATGCTTAATTAAATCATGATTGTGATATCAAAAATATACCTCACATATGATTTAAATGCCTACATTTTTTTACATTGATAACAAAAATGAACGTCATTTAATAAAAAAAAGTAACATAAAAAATTTCTTGGCTGTGCTAAGAACTTCTAGGTTGACAATTTTTTAGTTCTTACAACAACCCCGTGATAACCTCTTAAATTTTTAAGTATATAATACAGTTTTTTAAACTATAGGCACAATGTTATATAGCAGATCCCTAGAAATTATCATCTCGCATAACCGGAATTTTATACCCATTGAATACCCACTCCCTATTTCCCACTCTCTCAGCCTCTGGTAACCACCATTCTACTCTCTGCTTCTATGTGTTTGACTGTTTTAGATACCTCATACAAGTGGAATCATGCATACAAATTGTATATGTTTATTGTATACAATATGATGTTTTGAAATATGCATATATTGTGGAAGAGTTAAATTGAGTTAATTAACATATGCATTATCTCATATACTTACCATTTTTTATAGTAAGAACAATTAAAATCTACTCTCAGTGATTTTCAAGAATTCAATATATTGTTATTAATTATAGTCACCATGTTATACCATAGATCTCTTGTTTCTCCAATCTAAAATAAATTTTGTACTTTTGACCAACACCTGCCCAACCTCCCACCCCCAGCATCTAATATCCACCATTCTACTTTCTGCTTCTATGAGTTCAACAATTTTAGACTCCACATATAAGTGAGCTCATGCAGTATTTGTCTTTCTGTGCTTGACTGATTTCACTTAAAATAATGTCCTCCAGCCAGCACTTTGGGAGGCTGAGGCGGGTGAAATACGACGTCAGGAGTTCCAGACCAGCCTGGTCAACATGGTGAAACCCCGTCTCTACTAAAAATACAAAAAAATTAGCTGGGCATGGTGGCAGGTGCCTGTAATCCCAGCTACTCGGGAGGCTGAAGCAGGAGTATCTCTTGAACCCAGGAGGCCGAGGTTGCAGTGAGCCTATATCGCGCCATTCCACTCCAGCCCGGGTGACAGTGCGAGACTCCGTCTTAATAATAATAATAATAATAATAATAATAATAATAATAATGTCCTCCAGGTCCATCCATGTTGTTGCCAATGATGGGATTTCCTTCTTTTTTAAGGCTGAAGAGTATTCCATTGCACGTATATATGTACCACATTTTCTTTATCCATTCATCCATTGATGGGCACTTAAGTTGATTCCATTTCTTGGCTATTGTGAATAATGTTGCAATAAACATGTGAGTGCAGATATCGAGTCCGCATACTGATTTCATTTCCTTCGGCTATATACCCAGTAGAGATATTGCTGAATTGTTTGGTAGTTTTATTTTTAATTTTCTGAAAAACCTCCATACTGTTTTCCATAATGGATGTACTAATTTACATTCCCAACAACAGTGTGCAAGGGTTCCCTTTTCCCCATATCCTCATCAACACTTATCTTTTGTATTTTTGATGATAGCTATTTTAACAAGTGTGAGGTGATACCTCATTGTGATTTTAATTTGCATTTTCCTTGCAAGATGGGTGAAGTTGAACATTTTTTAATATACCTGTTGGCCATTTGTATGTCTTCTTTTGAGAAATGTCTATTTAGGTCCTTTGCCCATTTTTAAATATGGTTATTTGATTTATTGCTATTGAGTTGTTTGAGTTCCTTATATATTTTGGATATTAATCCCTTATTAGTTATATGACTTGCAAATATTTTCTCCCATTCCATAGGTTGTCTCTTCACTCGATTGATTATTTTCTTTGTGGTATGGAAGCTTTTTAATTTGATGCAATTCTATTTGTCTACTTTTGTTTTTGTGGCCTATGCTTTTGGGATCATAGCCAAAAATCATTGTGTAGACCAATGTTGTGGAGTTTTCCACCTGTTTTCTTCAAACGACTTTTACAGCTTCAGAGCTTACATTTAAGTCTTTAATCAATTTTGAGTTTGTTTTTGTATATGATGTAAGTGCCCAAGTTCTTTCTTCTGCATGGTGTATATCCAGTTTTCCTAACATCATTTATTACAGAGAATTGTTTTTTCCTCATTGTGTGTTCTTGGCATCTTTGTCAAAAATCAAATGGCTGTAAGTGTATGGGTTTATTTTTGGGCTCTCCATTCTGTTCCACTGGTCAATGTGTCTGTTTTTATACCAGTACTAAGCTGTTTTGATTAATATAGCTTTGTAATGTATTTTGAAGTCAGGTAGTGAGATGTCACCAGTTTTGTTCTTTTTGCTCAAGATTGCTTTGGTTATTCGGGGTCTTTTGTGGTTTCATACAAACTTTAGAATTTTTTTCTGTTTCTGTGTAAAATGTCATTGGAATTTTGATAGTGATTGCATTGAATCTGTAAATCATATTGGGTAGTATGGACATTTTAACAAAATCAATTCTTCCATTCCATGAACACAGGATACCTTTCCATTTTTTAAATCTTCTTCAGTGTTTTCATTAATGTTTCATAGTTTTCAGCATACAGGTCTTAGATTTCTATAATTAAATTTATTCATAAGTGTTTTATCTTTGTAGTTATTGCAAATGGGATTGTTTTCTTGATTTCTTTTTTGGATAGCTGTTCATTGGTATATGGAAATGTTACTTATTTTTGTATGCTGATTTTTTGTCTTAAAACTTTATCGTATTTATCAGTTTGAACTTTTTTTGGTAGAGTCCTTGGGATTTTCTATATATATGATCACGTTGTCAAGAACAAGAACAATTTAACATCTTTCTTTCCAATTTGGATGCCTTTTATTCTGGCCTAATTGCCCTGGCTAGTACTTCTATTATTATAGAGAATAGAGTGGTAAAGAGGGGCAGTCTTGTCTTGTTCCTGACCTTAGAAGAGCTCTCAACTTTTTATCTTTGTGTATGATGTTAGCTGTGGGTTTGTTATATATGGCCTTTATTGTGTTGAAGTACATCTCTTTTATATATAATTTGTTAAGAGTTGTTTTAAATCATAAAAACATGTTGAATTTCGTCAAATTTTTTTTCTGCATCTATTTAGATAATCATGTTTTTAAACCTGTATTCTATTTATGTGGTGTATCACATTTCTAAATTTGCATATGAGGAACCATCCTTGCATCCTAGGGATAAATTCCACTTGATAATGGTGAATGATCCTTTTAATGTGCTTTGAATTTCGTTTGCTACTATTTTGTTGAGAATTTTCGCATCCTTATTCCTCAGTGATATTGACCTATAATTTTCTTTGTTGTAGTGTCCTCGTCTGGCATTGGTTATCAGTGTAATACTGGCCTCTTAAAGCGAGTTTGCAAGTGCTCCCTCCTCTTCAGTTTTTTTTTTTTTTTTTTTTGAAAGAGTTTGAGAATGGTACTAATCAGGCATGAAGCCATCCGGCCCTGGGCTTTCTTTAATCAGCAACTTATCATTACTGGTTCAATTTCCTATTCATATTGGTCTGGTCAGATTTTCTATTTCTTCATGATTCAGTCTTGTTAAATTGTATGTGTCTAGGAATTTATTAATTTCTTCTAGGTTATCCAATTTGTTGGGGTATAATTGTTCACAAGAATTTCTTATTATTCTTTTTTTATTTCTAGAATATCAGCTGTAATATCTCCTCTTTTATTTCTGATTTTATTTGAGTCTTCTCTCAATTTATATACCACCATTACAGTATTAGAGTATTTTGAGTATGACTATGTATTACTTATACAATTAAATTTTGTACTTTTATGTTTTCATGTTACTTATTAGTGTCTTTGTCTTTCTGCTTGAAGAATTTCCTTTCTCATTTCTTGTAAGATAGGTCTGGTGGTGATGAGCTCCTCAGCTTTTGTTTTTCTGGGGAATGCTTTATCTCTCCTTTATTTCTGAAGGACAGCTTTGCCAGGTAGAGTAGTTTTGGCTGGCAGGTTTTTTTTTTTTTTTCCTGCACTTTCAGTATATTATCCCACTATTTCCTGGTTTTTGCTGATAAACCAGCTGATAGATGTATTATGGCTCCCTTATATGTAATATGTTTCTTAATTCTTGACACTTTCCTAATTTGTTGTTTGATTATTGATAGTTTAATTATGATGTGCCTTGATGAACTTCTCTTTGTGTTGAATTTTATTAGAAGCCTCTAGGCTTCCTGTACTTGTATGTTGGCATCTTTCTCCATATTTGGGAAATTTTCTACCAATTTTTTAAAAATAGGCCTTTTGATTATTTTCTCTCTCTCCTTGTGAAATTTCTATTAGGAAAAGGTAGTTCTCTTGATGGTGTTCCATAATTCCCATAGGCTTTCTTTTTATTCTTTTTTATTTTTTTGGTCCTCTGTTTGGATAATTTCAAATGTCCTGTCTTCAAGCTCACTGATTCTTTTGCTTAATCAAGCCTGCTTCTGAAGATTTCTCTTAAATTTTTCAGTTCAGCTAATCCTTCATCTCTAGGATTTCTATTTGGATTTTTTAAATTAGATTTTTTGGGGGTGAAACTTCTCTTTTTGTTAAAGTATTGTATTCTACATTTTATTGAATTTTCTGTCCCTATTTTCTTACAGTTCAGTGATCTCTAAGAGGATTTTCTTAATTCTTTGTCAGTCACTTTATAGATCTCTATTTCTTTAGGGTTTGTTATTGAAGCTTTAGTTTCTTTTGGTGGTATCATAATTCCCAGATTCTTTGTAATCCTTGCATTATTATGTGGGTGTCTGCACATTTGAGAAAATGGCCACCTGTTCCTGCCTTTATACAGGTGTTCTTTGGCAGGCATAGGCCTTCACTATTTAGTCTAGTCTGGAATTTCTTTCTTTTCTCTCTCTCTTTCTTTCTCTTCCTTCCTTCCTTCCTTCCTTCCTTTTCTCTTTCTTTCTTTCTCTCTCTCTTTCTTTCTTTTCCCTTCCTTCCTTTCTTCCTTCCTTCCTCCCTCCCTCCCCCTCTTCCTTCCTTCCTTCCTTCCTTCCTTCCTTCCTTCCTTCCTTCCTTTCTTTCTTTCTTTCTTTCTTTTTCTTTCTTTCTTTCTTTCTTCTTTCTTTTTCTTTCTTTCTGACAGAGTCTCGCTCTGCCACCAGGCTGGAGTGCTGTGGTGCAATCTCGGCTTACTGAAACCTCCACCTCCCAAGTTTAAGTGATTCTCCTGCTTCAGCCTCACGAGTAGCTGGGATTACAGGCTCACACCACCACGCCCAGCTAATTTTTGTATTTTTAGTAGAGACGGCATTTCACCATGTTGACCAGGATGGTCTTGATCTCTTGACCTTTTGATCTGCCTGCCTTGGCCTCCCAAAGTGCTGGGATTACAGGTGTGAACCACCACACCGGGCCTTAACATGGGATTCTTAATGGGCCAGCTGGTAACGACCATGGGCAGGCATAGCTTTCCGGTGGGTTCTCTAGTTAGGTAGGGTCACTTCGTGCACTCTGAGATCAGGTGGTGCACTTTGCTGGGCTCTGCTGTATAAAGGGACCACTGGTTGCTCTCTGAGGTTAGGTGGAGCTGGTGCCAGGGCACTGCAATTACCTCTGATCAGGCAGGATTGCAGTCAGTATTTCCTTACTTGACAGTACTGCTGTTTGTCTTCTGAAGTTGGGCAGGGCTGCACAGTGGGCTCCAAGTTGGGTGTGGTCACTGCTTGGTTTCTCAGGATGGGTGTGACCAGAGATTATGCTCTGTAGAAATGCATGTTTCAGGCTTGTCTTTCTGCCTGGGTATATCCTTTTGCTGAACTCTGAGGCTGGGCCAAGTTACTGTTAAGATTTCTTGGTTGGGCGGGACTAGTGACTATGTTTCACAGGCACATGCAGTTGTTGCTTGCCTTGCTGCCCTGGGGCACTCTAGCTGTGCTCTGATGCTGGGCCACATCTCTATTTAGAGTCCAGCGTCAAGCAGGACCAGGGGCCATGCTCTGCAGAAATGGTGATGGGTCTCTCCCTGCCTGGGCAGAGCCTTGGGGTGAGCTTAGAGGCTGGGCTGAGTCTCTCTTTGGACTCCTGAACTGGGCAGGGCCAATGGCTATACTCTGCAGTAGTGCATGATGGCAGGTGTCTCCTTGCCTAGGCAGAACCTCAGGGTGAACTTAGAGGCTAGGCCAAGTCTCTATTCAGGCTTCTGGGTCACGCAGGGCCATTGGCTATACTCTGCAGAAGCATATGGTGCTGGGTGTTGCCCTGACCGTGTGGAGCTTAGACACTGGTCAGAGTCTTTATTTAGACATGACCAGATGTATTAGATGTATTTAGATGTATTAGATGTGGCCAGTGGCTATGCTTCACAGAAGTGCACTCTGGTGGTTTACAGTCCACCTGAGTGGAGCCTTGGGATGGGATCTGAGGCTGGGCAGGGTGGCTGGCTAGGAATTCAAGCCCTAGTAGAACTACTGATCATCTTTTTGGGAGTGACTAGATTGGTTTTGCGGGTCAGTATTGGCTACTGGCTGGTATCAACCTTACGAGGTGAAGTTTTTTGCTTTTCTTGATTCTATGGTCCACAAGGAGGTGCCAGTGTCATTCACAAGTTTTGAGATTTTCACAAAGGTGTTCTTTTCTGTGGATAGTTGTTAGTTGGAATTTCTGTGGAGGTGGGGGAATACGGAAACCAGTTACCTCCTATTCTGTCAACTTGCTGACAACTTCATTACTTTTTTTTTTTTTTTAATAAGAGACAAAGTCTCACTCCATTGCCTAGACTGGAGGTACAGTGGTGTGATCACAGCTCACTGCAGCCTTGAACTCTTGGGCTCTAGCAATTCTCCTACCTTAGCTTCCTGAGTAGCTAGGACTACAGGCATGTGCCACCATGACTGGCTAAATTTTTTATTTTTATTTTTTTGTAGAGACAAGATCTTGCTATGTTGCCCAGGCTGGTCTCAAACTCCTAGCCTCAAGCAATCCTCACACCTCAGCCTCCCAAAGCACTAGAATTACAGGCATGAACCACTGCACCCAGCTCAATTCATTCCTTTTTATAGCTCAATAATATTCCATTCTAATGATGTATCACATTTTGTTAATTCATTCATTATTTTATAAATTTGAATTGTTTCTTGTTTTGGATTTTATTGTGAATAGTGATACTATGAACATTTTTTCACAAGCATTAATTTTAGTACCATTTTCAGTTCTTTTGGGTATATCCCCAGAAGTGGAATTACTGTATCACATGGCAATTTTATGTTTAACATTTTGAAAAACTTACAGACTGTTTTCCAGCATGGCTGCCCCATTTACATACCCACTGGCAATGTTTGAAGGTAACAATTTCTCCACTTCCCCATTGACATTTGTTATTATTTCAGTTTTATTATTGTCATCTTAGTGAGTATGAAGTGAGTATGAACCACATTCTATTATAGATTTGATTTGCATTTCTTAGGTGAATAATTTTGTTAGGAATCTTTTCATGTGCTTATTGGTCATTCATACATCTTCTGAGGAGAAATGTCTATTCAGATGGTTTGACCATTTAAAAATTGTACTTTTTTTGTCTTTATTATTGAGTCGGGAGAGTTCTTCATAAACTCTGGATATAAGACTCATATCACATATATGATCCACACTTTTTATTTTGTATTTTTATGTTTGAGACAAGATCTCACTCTGTCACCCAGGCTGAGTGCAGTGGCGTGATTGCAGCTTCTGGGCTCAGGCAATCCTCCCACTTCAGCCTCCTGAGTAGCTGGGATGACAGGCACATGCCAACATGTCTGGCTAATTTTTGTATTTTTTGTAGAGATAGGGTTTTGCCACGTTACCCAGGCTGGTCTCAAACTCCTGGGCTCAAGTGATCCTCCCACCTTGGCCTCCTAAAGTGCTGGAATTACAAGTGTGAGCCACTGTGACTGGCCATGATCTGCACTTTAAATCCTACTTTCTTTTGGCCTCCTTGGATTCAGACAGGAATCAGCTGTTAATATCATAGAAGATCCCCTATATGTGATGAGTAGCTTATTTCTTGCTACTTTCAAGATTTCCTCTTTGTTTTTGCTTTCAGCAATATGACTACAATGTATTTAGGTGTAAATCTTTTAAATTTGTTGAATTTCCTGGATATGTAAATTAATGTCTTTCATTAAATTTGGGAAGATTTTGCCACTATTTCTAACATATTCTTTCTGTCCTTTCTCTTCTCTCCCAGTAGAACTTCTATTAGGTGTATGTTAGTATGCTTGATGGTGTGATGCAGGTTTTAGGCTCTGTTAATTTTTTTTTCATTCTTTTCTCATCCTGCTCTTCAGACTAGATGCTCTCAATTGGCCTATCTTCATGTTCACTGATTCTTTTTTTTTTTTTTTGGTCATTTGAAATCTGCTGTTGGAACCCACGTAGTGATTTTTTATTTCCATTACTGTATTTTTCAGCTCCAGAATTTCCATTTGGTTTCTTTCTGTAATTTCTACCTCTTTATTGATATTCCCTATTTTTTGAGACATCAATTTCCTGGTTTTCTTTCGTTCTTTGTCTGTTTTCTTTAGTTCTTTGATCATATTTTCATTTAAAGTCTTTGTCTACTAAGTCCAATGCCTGGGCTTCCTTATAGAGTTTCTATTAATTTCTCTTTTTTTCCTGTGAATCAACCATACTTTTTTGTTTTCCTGCATGCCTCATAATTTTTTGTTGAATACTAGACATTTGGAACATTGTAATGTGGCAACTCTGGACATCAGATTCTCCTCCTTCTCCACAGTTTGGTGTTGCTGTTTGTTATAAATTGTTGTTGTTGGCTTATTTCATGACTTTTCTAAACTATATGTAAAATCTGCGTTTTTTTCTCATATGTTGCCACTGACATCTGTGTCTTATTACCACAGTGGTTAGCTAGTGTTTGACAGAGTTATCTTAAATGTCTGAGGAAAAAAAAAAAGAAGGAAAGGAAGGAAAGATGGAAGCAAGCAAAGAAGAGAAGAGAAAAGAAAAATTTAAAAAGAAAACCATGGGCCAGGCATGGTGACTCATGCTTGTAATCCCAGCACTTTGGGAGGCTGAGGCAGGAGGATCACTTGAGCTCAGGAGTTCCAGACCAGCCTGGGCAACATAGTGAGACCCTGTCTCTACAAATAACAAAAAAAATTAACCAGGCATGATGGTGCATGCCTGTGGTCCCAGCTACTCAGAAGGCTGAGGCAGGAGGATCACCTGAGCACAGGTCAAGGATGCATTAAGTCGTGATCTCTCTACTGTACTCCAGCTGGGTGACAGAGTGAGACCCTCTCTTAAAAAAAAAAAAAAAAAAAAAAAAAAATGCCTGGGCGCAGTGGCTCACACCTGTAATCCTAGCACTTTGGAAGGCCAAGGTGGGCAGATTGATTGAGCCCAGGAGCCAGGAGTTCAAGAGCAGCCTGGCAATGTAATGAAATCCCATCTCTACAAAATATACAAAAATTAGCTGGCTGTGGTGGTGTGTGCCTGTGGTCCCAGCTACTTGGGAGGCTGAGGTGGGAGGACTGCTTGAGCTTAGGAGGTTGAGGCTGCAGTATGCTGTGATTGTGCCACTGCACTCCAGTCTGGGTGACAAAGTGAGGCCCTGTCTCAAATTAATTAATTAATTAAAATAAAGAAAAAAATGAAAAAGAAAAAAAGTACTATTCTAGTTTTTGCAGATCTTAGCTAGAGTGTTTAAAATTCTGTCTTATCTTTCACTTCCTGTTCATGTGGAGACTGAAAGCCAGTCATAGCTGAAATATTAGGGTCTTCTCAGGCGTTTCCTGAGCACATGTCCAGCATTGGTATACCTGTGACTTTCTCAATTCCACATTATATGAATCATCTTTCAAAAGCCCTTATTTCTGCCCGTATCTCCTTTTTTAATCTCCACTTTCTTTATCTTTTTGGTTTGTCTGTTCACTGTTGTCCCTTGACCCAGGCTATGGAAGACAACATCTACGCTTTAAATGATTTCAGCAGAAGTCACATGAGAAGCCACTCCAGCCCTGGGAAAGCTCTGAGTAAGGCAAAACAAAGGCAAACTTTTGTGCTAGTCCTTAAGGAAGCTGCCAGACAGGTTGAGACTCACAACTACAATTCTTTGAGGATAAGGTCCATATTGCTTCCTGTGGCACTGGGAACTTGCACTAAGAGTATAGGCTGCCATTCTCACAGCTGCCACCATCTGGGGTGTGGGGGATGGTAAGCAAGCATTTTTTTCCACTACTGAATATTTTATTCATTTCTTTTTTTTAATACTTCAAGTTCTAGGGTACATGTGCACAACCTGCAGGTTTGTTACATATGTGTACATGTGCCATGTTGATTTGCTGCACCCATTAACTCGTCATTTACATTAGATATTTCTCCTAATGGTATCCCTCCGCCACCCCCCTACCACACGACAGGCCCTGGTGTGTGATGTTCCCTGCCCTGTGTCCAAGTGTTCTCATTGTTCAGTTTCCACCTATGAGTAAGAACATGTGGAATTTGGTTTTCTGTCCTTGCCATAGTTTGCTCAGAATGATGGTTTCCAGCTTCATCCATGTCCCTTCAAAGGCCATGAACTCATCCATTTTTTATGGCTGCATAGTATTGCATGGTGAATATGTGCCACAGTTTCTTAATCCAGTCTATCCTTGATAGACATTTGGGTTGGTTCCAAGTCTCTGCTATTGTGAATGTTGCTGCAATAAACATACGTGTGCATATGTCTTTATATTAGCATGATTTATAATCCTTTGGGTACATATCCAGTAATGGGATCACTGGGTCAAATGATATTTCTAGTTCTAGATCCTTAAGGAATCGCCACACTGTCTTCCACAATGGTTGAACTAGTTTATGCTCCCACCGACAGTGAAAAAACTTCCCTATTTCTCCACATTCTCTCCAGCACCTGTTGTTTCCTGACTTTTTGATGATTTCCTTTCTAACTGGTGTGAGATGGTATTACATTGTGGTTTTGATTTGCATTTCTCTGATGACCAGTGATAATGAGCATTTTTTCATGTGTTTGTTGGCTACATAAATGTCTTCTTTTGAAAAGTGTCTGTTCATATCCTTTGCCCAATTTTTGATGGGGTTGTTTGATTTTTTTTTTTTTTTTTTGTAAATTTGTTTAAGTTCTTTGTACATTCTGGATATTAGCCCTT
>NW_012107130.1:1066313-1072297 GCF_000951045.1 Mandrillus leucophaeus | reverse complement strand
ATTACATTTATTGATTTGTGTATGTTGAACCAGCCTTGCATCCCAGGGATGAAGCCAACTTCATCTTGGTGGATAAGTTTTTTGATGTGCTGTAAGCAAGCAATTTTAAGTACCACAACACTCTTACTGCAGAGAAGCAGGGATTTTAAAAAATTAATCATTTTCCTAGTCAAAGTAATTTTTTACTATATACTGGAGTTCTGTAAAAGTTCACTCTGGCAGTTTTTGCCAACTCATTTGTTACTTTTGGGGTGTGGTAGAACCCTGGTTTCCTCTAGGCTGCCATTTTTCATGTCATCTTGTTTGTTTCCTTTTTTTTTCTCTGTTTTCTTCTGCATACATTCCTGCAATATATCTGAACACTTTTTATAAGTAAATATTTATTTATCTATAGTGGTTTTGAACATATATCTTTGTATAGTTTTTTTAGTGGTTATTCTAGGCTTACAATATACATACCTAACACTTTTTTTAAAAATGCTATTTTTACCTGACACATAATAATTGTATATATTTATGGGGTACAATGTGATGTTTCAATACACATATACATTGTGTAACAAATAATTGAGTCGGGGTAATTAGCATATCTATCACCTCAAACATTTATCATTTCTTGGTGGTGGGAGCATAGAAAATTCCCCTTTAGTTATTTTGAGATAGGATTTTCTTCCCTTTTAAAGCTGAATAATATTCCATTGAGTGTATATACCACATTTTCTTTATCCATTCATCTGTCAATGGACATGTGGGTTATTTCTTTATATTAGCTATTATGAATACTGCCGCAATGAACATGAGAATGCAGAGACCTTTTAAAGATCTTTATTTCTCCACCCAGCCTGGGTTCATAAAAAAAATGAAACATAAAAAATAAAATATTAAAGATCTTTATTTCAATTCCTTTGTATATATACCCAGAAGTGAGAAAAAATTTTAAAGATCTTTATTTCAATTCCTTTGTAAGTATACCCAGAAGTGAGATAGCTGGGTCATATGTTAGTTCTAATTTTAATATTTTGAGGAATGTCCATATTACTTTCCATAACTGTTGCACCATTGTATACTCCCAACCAACAGTGTACAGACTCCCAATTTCTCCACATTTTTGCCAGCACATTGTCTTATTTTTTATATAGTTTAACTATGAAAACAGGTGTAAGGTGAGATCTCCTTCTAGTTTTGATTTGCACTTCCCTGATAATGATGTTGAGCATCTATTTATATGCCTGCTGTTCATTTATATGCCTTCTTTGGAGAAATATATGTTCAAGTCCTTGGACTATTTATTTATTTATTTATGTTTTGATTTAGAGTTGAAGGAGTTCCTTATATATTTTGGCAAATAATCTCTTATCAGAGATAATGGTTTGCAAATATTTCTCCCCTTCTGTAGATTGCCTTTTTACTCTGTTGGTTTTGGCTATTCTTGGTCTTTTGTGGATCCATGTGAATTTTATTATTGCTTTTCCTATTTTAGCATTAATTTTGTAGACTGCTTTGGTTAGTGTGCACACTTTCACAATATTAAGTATTCCAATCCATGGACACAGGATATCTTTTAATTTATTAGTGTCTTTAATTTCTTTCAGCAATGTTTTGTGGTTTTCAGGGTGCAAGTCTTTCACCTCCTTGGTTAAGTTTATTCCTAAGTATTTTATTCTTTTCAATGCTATTTTAAATTACATTATTTACTTAATTGCTCTTTTTTTTTTTTTTTTTTGAGACAGAGTTTCGCTCTTGTTGCCCGGGCTGGAGTGCAATGGCGCAATCTCGGCTCACGGCAACCTCCGCCTCCTGGGTCAAGTGATTCTCCTGCCTCAGCCTCCCAAGTAGCTGGGATTACAGGCACCTGCCACCACGCCTGGCTAATTTTTGTATTTTTAGTAGAGTCGGGGTTTTGCCATGTTGGCCAGGCTGATCTCGAACTCCTGACCTCAAGTGATCCGTCCGCCTTGGCCTCCCAAAGTGCTGGGATTAAAGGCGTGAGCCACCACGGCCGGCCCCTTAATTGCTTTTGGATGGTTTGTTGTTAGTGTATAGAAACACAACTCCTTTATTGAGCTCATTTATTAGGTCAAACAGATTGTTTGCAGAAGTTTTAAGGTTTTGTATATATAGAATAATATCTCTGCAAACAGAGACAATTTTACTTCTTCCTTTTCCACTTGGATTATTTTTATTTCTTTTTAAATATTTAATTGCTCTGGATAGGACTTCCAGCAGTATGTTGAATCAAGGTGGCAAGAGTGGGCATACCTATCTCATTGCTGATCTTAGAGGAAACACTTTCAATTTTTCACCATTTAGTATAATGTCAGCTGTGGGCTTGTCATATATGGCCTTTATTATGCTGAAATACAGTTCTTCCATACTGTTAAGAAGTTTTATAATAAAGGGGTGTTGAATTTAGTCAAATGCTTTTTCTGCATCTATTGAGATAATCAGGTGATTTTTATTTTTCATTCTATTCATGTGGTGCATGCATAATTGATTTGCAAATGTTGGGCCAACCTTGCATACCAAGGGTAAATTCCATCTGGTCATAATGTATAGTCTGTTTTTTGATTTTTAAAAAATATTTTTATTTTTTAATTTTTGTGGGTACATAAAAGGTGCATATATTTATGGGATACATCAGGTGTTTTGATACAGGCATGCAATGTGAAATAAGCACATCATGGAGAATGGGGTACCCATCCCCTGAAACATTTATCCTTTGAGTTACAAACAATCCAATTATACTCTTTAAGTTTTTAAAAAATGTACAATTATTATTGACTATAGTCACCCTATTGTGCTATCAAATAGTAGATCTTATTCATTCTTCTTATTTTTTGAACCCATTAACCATCCCCATCTCCTTGCCAGTGCCCCATTACCCTTCCCAGCCTCTGGTAACCCTCCTTCTACTTTTTATCTCCACGAGTTCAATTGTCTTGATTTTTCAATCCCACAAGTAAGTGAGAAAATATGATGTTTGTCTTTCTGTGCCTGGCTTATTTCACTTAACATAATGATCTCTAGTTCAATTCATGTTGTTGCAAATGACTGGATCTCATTCTTTTCATGGCTGAACAGTGCTTCATTGTGTGTATGTACATTTTCTTTATCCATTCATCTGTTGATGGACGCTTAGGTTGATTCCAAACATTAGCTATTGTAAACGGTGCTACAACAAACATAGGTGTGCAGATATCTCTTTGATTTGTTGTTTTCCTTTCTTTTGGCCATACACCCAGCAGTGGGATTGCTGGATCATATGGTAGCTCAATTTTTATTTTTTTGAGGACCTTCCAAACTGTTCTCCGTAGTGACTGTACTAATTCACATTTCCACAAACAGTGTTCCAGGGTTCTCTTTTCTATGCATGATCACCAGCAGTTGCTATTGCCTGTCTTTTGGATAAAAGCCACTTTAACTGGGGTAAGATGGTATCTCATTGTAGTTTTGATATGCATTTCTCTGATGATTAATGATATTGAACTCCTTTTCAAATGCCTATTTGCCATTTGTATGTCTTCTTTTGAGAAATGTCTATTCAAAACTTTTACCCATTTTTTTCATAGGATTATTAGATTTTTTTTTCCTATAGAGTTGTTTGAACTCCTTAGATATTCTGGTTAATCTTTTGTCAGATGGGTAGTTCACAAATATTTTCTCCTATTCTTTGGGTTGCCTATTCACTTTGTTGATTGCATCCTGTGCTGTGCAGAAGCTTTTTAACTTGATGTGATACCATTTGTGCAGAAGCTTTTTAACTTGATGTGATACCATTTTTGCTTGGGTTGCCTGTGCTTGTGGGATATTGCTCAATAAATCTTTGCCCAGACCAATGTCCTAGAGCATTTTCCGAATGTTTTCTTGTAGTAGTTTCATAGTTTGTGGTCTTAGATTTAAGTCTTTAATAAATTTTGCTTTGATTTTTGCATATGGTGAGAGATAGGGGTCTAGTTTCATTCTTCTGCATATGAATATCCAGTTTTCCAGCACCATGTATTGAAGAGACTGTCTGTTCCCCAGTGTATACCTTGGCACCTCTGTCAAAAATAGGTGTGAATTTGTTTCTGGGTACTCTGTTCTTTTCCATTGGTCTACATGTCTGTTTTTATGCCAGTACCATGCTGTTTTGGTTACTACAGCTCTGTACTATAATTTGAAGTCAGGTAATGTGATTCCTCCAGTTTTGTTCTGTTTGCTTAGGATAGCTTTGGCTATTCTGGGTATTTTGTGGTTCCATATGAATTTTAGGATAGTCTTTTCTATTCCTCTGAAGGATGTCCTTGGTATTTTGATAGGGATTGCATTGATTCTGTAGATTGCTTTGGGTAGTATGGAAATTTTAACAGTATTGATTCTTCCAATCAATGAACGTGTAATATTTTTCTTTTTCTTTTTTTTTTTTTGGTGTCCTTCTAATTTCTTTCATGAGTGTCTTATAGTGTTTTTTTTTTTTGTTTTGTTTTTGTTTTTGTTTTTTTTGACAAACTCTCACTCTGTCACCCAGGCTGGAGTGCAGTGGCACTATCTTGGCTCACTGCAACCTCCGACTCCTGGGTTCAAATGATTCTCCTGCCTCAGCCTCCTGAGTAGCTGGAATTACAGGCGCCCACCAACACACCCAGCTAATTTTTGTATTTTTAGTAGAGACGGGGTTTCTCCATGTTGGCCAGGCTGATCTCGAACCCCTGACCTCAAGTGATCTGCCCACCTTGGCCTCCCAAAGTGCTGGGATTACAGATGTGAGCCATCATGCCCAGCCTATAGTTTTTATTATAGAAATTTTTCATGTTTTGTTAATTCCTAGGTATTTAATTTTATGTAGGCTATTGTAAATGGGAATACTTTTTAAATTTCTTTTGCACATTGTTCACTGTTGGCATATAGAAATGCTACTGATGGCCAGGCGCAGTGGCTCATGCCTGTAATCCCAGCACTTTGGGAGGCCGAGGCGGGCAGATCACAAGGTCAGGAGATTGAGACCACAGTGAAACCCTGTCTCTACTAAAAACACAAAAAATTAGCCAGGCATGGTGGTGGGCCCCTGTAGTCCCAGCTACTCGGGAGGCTGAGGCAGGAGAATGGTGTGAACCCGGGAGGCGGAGCTTGCAGTGAGCTGAGATCGCGCCACTGCACTCCAGCCTGGGCGACAGAGCAAGACTCCGTCTCAAAAAAAAAAAAAAAAAAAAAAAAAGAAAAAGAAAAAGAAATGCTACTGACTTTCATATGTTGATTTTGTATCCTGTAACTTTACTGAATTTTTTTTATCAGTTCTAATAGTTTTCTTGTGGAGTCTTTAGGTTTTTCCAAATATAAGATCATATCATTGGCAAAGAATGATAATTTGACTTTCCAATTTGGATATACTTTACATATTTCTCTTGCCTGATTGCTATAGCCAGGACTTCCTGTACTATGTTGAATAACAGTGGTAACAGTGGACCAGATCTTAGAGGAGAGGCTTTCAGTTTTTCTCTATTTGGTATGATACTAGTTGTGGATCTGCCATCTATGGCTTTTACCATGTTGAGATATGTTCTTTCTATCCCCAGTTTTTTGTGGGTTTTCATCATGAAGGGATGTTGAATTATATCAAATGCTTTTTCAGCATCAATTGAAATGATCATATGGTTTTTAATCCTTCATTCTGTTGATAAGATGTATCACATTGATTGATTTGCAAATGTTGAACCATCCTTGCATCCCAGTGATAAATTCCACTTGGTCATGATGAATGATCTTTCTAATGTATTGTTGAATTTGGTTTGCTAGTATTTTGTTGAGGATTTTAAAAGCATGAGTATTCATCAGGAATATTGGCCTGTAGTTTTCTTTCTTTGATGTGTCTTTGTCTGGTTTTGGTATAGGGTAATACTGGTCTCATTGAATGAGTTTGGAAGTATTCCCTCCTCTATCTTTTTTTTTTTTTTTTTTTGGGAATATTTTTTTTAGTATTTGTATCAGTTCTTCTTTAAATGTTTGAT
>NW_012107130.1:1051683-1066263 GCF_000951045.1 Mandrillus leucophaeus | reverse complement strand
TTTTTTTTTTTTTTTTTTTTTTTGGGAATAGTTTGAGTAGTATTTGTATCAGTTCTTCTTTAAATGTTTGATGGAATTCAGCAATGACGCCGCCATTGGGTCTTGGGCTTTTCTTTACTGGGAGACTTTTTATTATGGCTTCAATCTTGTTACTTGTTATTGTTGTTCAGGTTTTGGATTTCTTCCTCATTGAGTTTTGGTATGTTGCATGCATCTAGGAATTTGTCCATTTCCTCTAGATTTTCCAGTTTACTGGCATATAGCTGCTTAGAGTAGCCACTAATGATCCTCTGAATTTCTGCAGTATCAGTCATAATGTCTTCTTTTTCATCTCTGATTTTATTGATTTGTATCTTCTCTCTTTTTTTCCTTAGTCTAGCTATAGGTTTGTCATTTTTAAAAATCTTCTCAAAAAACCAACTTTTTGTTTCACTGATCTTTTGTACTGTTTTATTCATTTCAATTTCATTGATTTATGCTCTGATTTTTATTATTTATTTTCTTCTAATTTTTGGTTTGGTTTGTTTTTGCTTTTCTAGTTCTTTAAGCTGCATCATTAGATTGTTTATTTGAAGCTTTTCCTCTTTTTTGATGTAGGCATTTGTAGCTATAAATGTCCCTCTTAGTACTGCTTTTGCTGTATCCCATAGATTTTGGTATGTTGTATTTCCATTATTATTTGTTTCAAGAAATTTTTCAATTTCCTTTTTAATTTCTTCTTTGACCCACTGGTCATTCAGAAACATATTGTTTAATTTCCATGTATTTGTATCTTCCCCAAAATTCCTCTTATTATTAATTTCTAGTTTTACTCCATTGTGGTCAGAAAAGTTACCAGATATTATTTTATTTTTTTTGAATATTTGAAGACTGTTTTTGTGACCTAACATATGGTTTATCCTTGAGAATGATCCATGTGCTGAGGAGAAGAGTTGTATTCTGCAGCTCTTGAATAAAATATTTTGCAAATATCTATTAGCTCCATTTGGTCTACAGTGCAAATTAAGCCTGATGTTTCTTTGTTGATTTTCTGTCTGAAGATCTGTCTGATGCTGAGAGTGGGGTGTGGAAGTCTTCAGCTATAATGAGGAATATCTCTCTCTTTGGCTTTAATAATATTTCCTTTATATATCTGGGTGCTCCAGTGTTGGCTGCATATATATTTAAAATTGTTATATCCTCTTGCTAAATTGACTCCTTTTTCATTATATTGTGATCTTCTTTGCTTCTTCTTATAGTTTTGGTCATGAAATCAATTTTGTCTGATATAAGTATAGTGACTTCTGCGCTTTTTTGGTTTTCATTGGCATGGAATATTTTTTCCGTTCCTTTATTTTTAGTCTATGTGTGTCTTTGTACGCGAAGTGTGTTTCTGGTAGGCAAAAGATCAATGGGTTTTGTTTTTTCATCTATTCAGCCAGTCTGTGTCTTTTGATTGGGGAGTTTAGTCCATTTACATTAAATATTATTATTAATGAGTAAGGATTTACTCCTGCCATTTTGTTATTTGTTTTCTGGTTGTTTTCTGGTCTTGTCTTCCTTTTTCCTTTCCTTCCTGTCTTCCTTTAGTGATGGTTATTTTCTCTAGTGATATGATTTAGTTTCTTGCTTTTTACTTTTTGTGTATCCATTGTATGATTTTTGGTTTGAGTTTACCATGAGGATTGCAAATATTATCTATACCCATTATTTTAACCTGATAACAACTTAACAGTATTTGCATAAATAAACAAAAAGAAAACTAATAAAAATTCTATGCTTTAACTTAATCCCCCCATATTTTAACATTTTGTTGTCTCTATTTATATCTTATTGTACTGACTATGTCTTGAAAAGTTGTTGTAGTTAATATTTTCGATTGGTTCATCATTTAGTCTTTCTACTAAGGATAAGAGTAGTTTACACACCACAATAACAGTGTTATAATATTCTGTGTTTTTCTGTGTGCTTACTATTACCAGTGAGTTTTGTACCTTGAGATGATTATTTATTGCTCATTAGTGTCATTTTCTTTCTGATTGAAGTACACTCTTTAGATTTCTTGTAGAACAAGTCAGGTATTGATAAAATTCCTCAACTTTTGTTTGTCTGGGAAAGTCCTTATTTCTCCCTCATGTTTGAAGGATATTTTCACTACCTATACTATTCCAGGATAAAAGTTTTTCTTCTTCAGCACTTTAAATTTGCCATGCCACTGTCTCCTGGCCTGTAAGATTTCCACTGAAAAGTCTGCTGCCAGACATATTGGAGTTCCATTTTATGTTATGTTTATTTTCTCTTGCTGCTTTTGAGCCCTTTCTTTATCCTTGACCTTTAGGAATTTGATTATTAAATGCCTAAGGTAGTCTTCTTTGGGTTAAATCTGTTTTCTGTTCTATAACTTTCTTGTACTTTGATGTTACTATCTTTGTCTACATTTGGGAAGTTCTCTGCTATTCTTCCTTTGAATAAACTTTCTACCCCTATCTCTTTGTCTGCCTCTTTAAGGCTAATAACTCTTAGACTTGCCCCTTTGAGGCTATTTTCTAGATCCTGTAAGCATACTTCATTGTTTTTTATTCTTTTTTCTTTTTTTATCCTCTGACTACGCATTTTCAAATTCAAATACGAATTTCAAGCCTGTCTTCAAGTTCACTGCCTCTTTCTTCTGCTTGATTAATTCTCCTATTGAAGGACCCGGATATATTCTTCAGTATCCCAATTTCATTTTTCAGTTCCAGAATTTCTGCTGGATTCTTGTAAATTATTTCAACCTCTTTATTAAATTTATCTGATAGAATTCTGAATTCCTTCTCCATATTATCTTGAATTTCTTTGAGTTTCCTCAGTACAGCTATTTTGAATTATCTGTCTGAAAGGTCACATATCTCTGTTTCTCCAGGATTGGTCCCTAGTGCCTTATTTAGTTTATTTGTTGAGGTTATGATTTTTTGTTTTTATTTATTTATTTTTTTGATGGAGTTTCACTCTGTCACCCAGGCTAGAGTGCATTGGCGTGATCTTGGCTCTCCGCCTCCTGGGTTTAAGCAATTCTCTGCCTCAGCCTCCCGAATAGCTGGGATTACAGGCACCCACCACCACATCCAGCTAATTTTTTTTTTTTTTTTTTTTGTATTTTTAGTAGAGACGGGGTTTCACCATCTTGGCCAGGCTGATCTTGAACTCCTGACCTCGTGATACACCTGCCTCAGCCTCCCAAAGTGCTGGGATTACAGGCATGAGCCACTGCACCCGGCATTGGTGAGGTTATGTTTTCCAAGATGGTGTTGATGCTAGCAGATGTTCTTTGGTGTCTAAATATTAAAGAGTTATGTATTTATTGTAGTCTTCACTGTTTGAGCTTATTTGTAGCCATCATTCTTGGGAAGGCTTTCCATATATTTTAAAGGACTTGGGTGTTGTGATCTAAGCTCTGTCCTCTTTAGGAGACACCCCAGTAACACTGTGGTTCTTGCAGGTTCTTGAAAGTACTGCCTTGCTGGTCTTGGACAAGATCTGAGAGAATTGTTCTTTTCTCGTACTTTCTCCCAAACATACAGTCTCTCTCTCTGTTTTGAGCCACCTAAAGCTGGGAGTCGAGTGACACAAGCACCCCTATGGCCACCACCACTGTTACTGCATTGAGTGAGACCTGAAGCCAGCACAACACTGGGTCTCACCCAAGGCCTACTGTAACCACTCCCTGACTACTGCCTATGTTCACTCAAGGCCCTGGGACTACAATGAGCAGGTAAAAAAGCCAGCCAGGCTTGTGCCCTTTCCTTCAGGGCAGCAAGGTCACCCAGGACCCATCTGGGTCCATAAGTGTCACCCAGGAGTCATGGACTAGAGTCACAAACTTAGAAGTCTACCTGGTGTCCTATTGTATTGCAGCTGAGCTGGTCCTCAAACTACAAGATGCAGTCCTTTTCACTCTTCCCTCCTCTTTTCAAAATCAGAGCCTAGCCTCTTAGCCACCACCACCCTAGACTGTGAGGAGTACTGCCAGACTACCATAGATGTTCCCTTAAGGCTCAAGGTCTCTTAAGTCAGCTTGTCATGAATGCTGCCTGGCCTGGGACTCACACTTCAGGGCAGTGGGCTCCCCTCTGGCCCAGGGCAAGTCCAGAAATGCCATCTAAGAATCAAGTCCTGGAATCAGGGACCCCGAAAGCCCAATCAGTGCTCTACTCCCCTGTGGCTGTGCTGGTACCTGAAATCAGCAGGTCTCAGAGGCTCATGATGTAGTATTTGGGTATCACTGCTGGTTATTCAGGGTCCAAGGGCTCTTCAGTCAGCAGATGATGAATGCTGACAGGACTGGGTCCTTTCCTTCAATACAGCAGGTTCCCTTCTGGCCTAGGATTTGTCTAGCGATGTCATCTGGGAACTAGGGCCTGGAATGGGGGCCTCACAACTCTTGACTGGTGGCTGGCTTACCCTGCTGTGGCTGAGCTGATATCCTAGATGCAAGACAAAGTCCTCCCCACTCTTCCATCTCCTATCCTCAAGTGGAAGAAAGGGGTCTTTTATGGAGCCATGAGCTGTGCAGCCTTGGATTAAGAGAGGTGTGATGCCAGCAGTCCCTTGGCTGCCCCAGGTAGTGTCTCAGTATGTCATGTGCCCTGCCACAGTCCACTGTCTCTGGGCCTAGTTCAGCACTCACTAAGACTTACCCAATATTTGCAGTCCTTATGGCCTGGATTGCCTTGCAAGCGTACTTGGAGATACAGACTGCGGTAGTCCTTGGTCGCAAGGTTTTCAGGCACTCATGTTTGGACCACTGGGATGGGTGATTCCCCTCTGACTAGGGCTGGTTTAAATACTCCTTCCATGAGCAGACACCAGTTGAGTTTTGTCTGGTTTTCCTTTCTGCTCTAACAGGACAGCACTATTAATAAGTTCAATGCTTCACAATTGCTATATTCTCCCTCCCACAATGCCCAGAGATGCTCTCTGCACCATGTTGGCGCTGCCAGGGGTGGGGGATGAGTGGCATCAGCGATTTAGGGATGTTTTTTTCTATCTCTTCAGTGCCTCTTGCAGCAATATGAAGTTAAAACCAGGTACTATAAGTGCTCAGCAAATTTTTAGTTCTTATGAGGATGTCTTTCTGTGTAGATAGCTGTTAAATTGGTGTCCTTGTTGGAGGACGATCGGTGGAGCTTTCTATTTTGCCATCTTGCTCTGCCTCTTTTATGTATATCTTTTTAATGTGCTTTGAATTCAGTTTGCAAGTATTTGTTGAGGATTTTTACATCTATGCTCATCAGGGATTTTGTACTTTAATTTTCTTTTCTTAAAGTGTCTTTCTCTGGCTTTGGTATCAGGGTAATGTTGGCCTCATAGAATGAATTTGGAAGTGTTCCCTTCTCTTCAATGTTTTGAAAGAGTTTGAGAAGGATTGGTGTTAATTCTTCTTTAAATACTTAGTAGAATTCACCAGAGAAGCTATCTGGTCCTGGACTTTTGTTTCTTGAGAGGTTTCTGATTGCTGATTCAATAATATTATTTATTCTTGGTCTATTCAGATTCCCTATTTCTTCCTGATTTGGTCTTGGTAGATTGTATGTATCTAGGAATTTATCCATTTCTTTTAGGTTATCCAATATGTTGGCATATAATTGTACATACGGTCTCTTATGATCCTTTTTAATTCTGTGGTATCAGTCTTAATGTCTTTTCTTTCCTTTATGATTTTATTTATTTGACTTTTCTCTCTTTTTTCTTTAGTTAGGCTATCTAAATGTTTTCCCATTTTTTATCTTTAAAAAATCAGCTCTTGGATTCAATGATTTTTGTTTCTCCAGTCTCATTTGCTTCTTATTTCCTTCCTTGTGCTAATTTTGGGCTTAGTTTTTTCTTTTGTTTCTAGTTTATTGAGGTATAATATTAAGTTGTTCATTTGAGACTTTCTTCTTTTTTAATGTAGGTATTTATTTTTATAAATTTCTCTCTTGGTATTGCTTTTACTGCATCCCGTAAGCTTTGATATATTGTGTTTTCATTTACATTTGTCACAAGCTATTTTATAACTTCCATTTTAATTTTTTATTTTGCTCATTATATGTTGTTATATTTCCACGTATTTGTGAGTTTTCCAGTTTTCCTTCTCTTGTTGATTTCTAGTTTCATACCATTGTGGTCAGAGAAGATACATGGAATTAATCAATTAATAAATTTTTGTAGCTATATTCTTAATGTTTTTATCTTTTAACTTTTATACTAAAATTAAAATTGATTTACATACCACTATTAGAGTGTTATAGTATCTCTATATTTGTTTATATATTTACCTTTACTATATTTTTCAGTCATTATTTCTGTAAATAAGCTTTCTGACTCTTTCTTCTGGGATATTCATAATACATATATTGGATTGCTTGTGTCTCGTAAGTCTTGTAGGCTTTATTGCTCTTTTTCATTCTTTTTCTGCTGTGACTGGATAATTTCAAATGACCCATTTTATAGTTCACTGATTCTTTTTTTCTGCTTGATCAAGTCTTCTGTTGAATCTCTCCACTGAGTTTTTCAATTTGCTTATTGTATTTTTAGTTCCAGAATTTCTATTTAATTCTTTTTTAATGGTTTCTATCTCTTTGTTGATATTCTCATTTTTTTCATGTCTTGTTTTCCTCATTACGTTCAGTTGTCTATCTGTGTTCTCTTGTAGCTCACTGACTTTTTAAATACAATTATTTCAAATTGTTTGTCAGGCAATTATTAGATATCCATTTCTTTATGGTCAGTTATCAGACATTTATTTTGTTCTTTAGTAGTATAATATTTCCTTGATTCTTCATATTCCTGGTACCTTTGCCCTGGTATATGCACATTTGAAGAAGCAACCACCTCTTCCAGTCTTTATGAACTTAAAAAAGAAATAATCAAGTAAAGACCTTCACCAATCAGCCTGGCTAGAGAGTCCGGAAGCCTCTCAAACATTCTCTATGGGTATGCACACTTCACTTTTTCCACTCCATCACTGGGGAGAAGCCTCAGGGATTTTATTGCCTTCTCCAAATGTTGTCATTCCATGAAGGCTGCTGTAAACCTCCATTCCTGTTCTCTAAGGCAGTGCACTAAAATACCAGGATGTTGGGTTCAACCTCCACTTCTCTTTCTTCCTCCTGAAGAAGATTCTGGGTTGTGTGCCTTTTACCTATCCTGAAGAATTATGCCTGCTGCTGAGAGCCACCCACCCCTTTTCCCTTGGTTAATACACTGGAATGCTGTGTATAAATTCCACTTATCTCCGTTCTTCTTGAAGAAGATGATTCTGGATTGTGAGCTTCCTGTCTATCCCACAGAGCTGTGCTGACTGCTGAGGCCCTCCTTCCCCTCTTCCTTAAGACAACGCCTAAAATGTCAGAGCATTCAGTTTAAGCTCCCCTTCTCTCCCTCCGTCCTAAAGAAGTCTCAGGACTATGCATGTTTTCTCAATCTTGCAAAGCAGGCTGCTGAGAGCTATCCAATCCCCTTTTCCTACAAGAAAACACTGGAATACTTGGAGGCTTGGTATAAACTCTACTTCTCGCTCTTTCTCCTGAGGGAGAAGTCTCAAGACTTTACACCTTCTCTCAATCTTGCAGAGCCTTTCTGGCCAATGAGACCTTTTCTTTTCTTTTTTAGCTTCCTTTAAGCATTCTTATGCTAGTTGTTTCGCCATTGTGAGTGAGTTAAGACAAAAATAAGTCTCTTGGCAGCGCCCTGAAAGGCTGGGGATGTTGCACGTGTACTTCACACTTTATTTACCATGGGGATAAATCATGGGCTGAGCGGCTTTCTTGTGACACTGAGCTGTGCAGGCTTGGAGGATGGCGTGACATAGATAAGTGAAACTGCTCTTCTTTCAAAACAGTTTTACTTGGTTTTGTGCTCATCTGAGATGTTGTAACTTCTTGACTATGGAGTTCTCCTAAAGGTGTCTTGGCCTAGATATCATAGCTTTTTGTTGTTTCCATGGGAAGATGAGGAATGGGACTTCCTAGTCTACCATCTTGCTAATGTCACCAATCAGACAGACGTAGTTTTGAATCCCCGTTCTGCCACAAGCTAGTTCTGTAATCTTCAGCAAGTATTGTGCCCTCTCTGAGCTTCACGTCCTCCAATATTAAAATGGTACTCGTATTATCTACCTCATAGGGTTTTGTGTTAAGTGCCAAGTACCTACTACCTATTCAATAAACGGTGCCCATATTTGTTTTTTACTATTAGGTGTAGAGGCTTCACTAGTTGGAAGTATAGGGATAGCTGTCCTACAGAAACATGTGGAGAAATGAAGTTCAGGATGTGTCTATTATTCTCTAATTTCCTTTTTGTTGAATAATTCCTATATTGGTAGTTGCATACCAGTCAGCATGGAAATCTCGTGGCTCCAATACTGACAACCCACTTTTGGTATAAATAAGGCACACATAAAAAGATGTGATGGGAAGTAGGCTTAGAGGCAGACTTGGCCTTTAAGATGAGGTAAGTTACATCAGAACTTGGTAGTGTTGGGGGTCTGGGACCAGGCCATGTTTTGTAGTAGATCATAAGAATCCACACAATGCTTCAAATTCAGTTAAGAAATTTAGACAGCAGGAAGATTGCAGAAAGATAGGAATTTGAACCTGCTACAAAGACTGTCCAGTAATTTCTGAGTATGCCCGGAACAGACACTGTTACCCAAGTGTGTGTGCTGTTCGGGTTGGAGTTTATAGATGTTTCAACACATTTCTGAAGAAGGAGAGAAAAACAGGGCTGACAAAGTCTATGAAAGAAGACAAGAGAAAGTAGTCAGGGCAAGGGTCCCAGTGGCCCAAGCCACTACCATCCTTAAACAAGTTATCTAAACCTAAGACTGATTCTGCCCTTGTTTATTGACTACTACAGATGTTAAGACTCTTCAATCCCTGATTGTTTCATCTCCTCTTTTGTTTCTTATATTAATTTACGAGGAAATCCATGTCATATTCCTTCTGTCTATCCACAAGGGGCAACGGAGAGCAATAAGTATTTAGCTTAGTCTCAGCAAACCCAAGCTTTGTGGCTTTGTTAAAAAACATTACATCCCAGTATAAAGACTTCATTCAGGAATTGGTGTTAAGAGGAGGTCAATTGCTTAAAGGAGAAAATAAATAAATTGAGCACAGGAAGACCTGTTACTTCTAATGGGCTAACCCTCACTCTTGCCAAGCTTTTTTGGTCTGAACTCCTACATATCATGCCTTTGGCTAGGAATAAAGATAAGCCACGTTGATAAAAGGTCCATCATGCCACTGTCCATCTGCTTTCTGACATCTGACTTATCACTTTAATGATGATGGATTTAATTTCTTGGTGGCCATATTGTGATATAAACTATTATTTATGATCCTGTGCCCCCCATGAAAAATAAATAAGAAAAACACATCATTCATTAATTCAGTTCACATTTGTTCATAATCTATTATAAGTGGGATTCTTTTAGATGACAATGTGGGGTAATTGTTACTGAATTGGCAAAGAATCCAGTATCATTCATAACAAACGAGTGAAGGAAGAACTTTTCACTGACTGGCAAAATAGTTGAAATCATTACATAGAAATCTAACTATATTCTCCCATTTCAGTGTAAAAATAAATGTCATGATTTTAAAAATCTATGGGATTTAAATTACAAACTAGAGCATGCCACTTAACTGATATAGCATTAATCCTCTTCTTTCATAGACCAGCAAATTGTGTGAGATTCAGCTTCTTGTCAAAGGCATGATCAGCTCATTGACATGTCTATAGCCTCAGTGGATAGGAAAACTTCTTTCTATAACAACCTATGCATCTGATAATCTTTGGATAAAACTTGGAACAGAAAATATTGTGATTATAACAGAAATTGTTAGGAAAAACAAATCATATAGCACAAGTTTCTGAAGAAATTACTAAATTAACTATTACAAGAGTGTTATTAAAACTTTTCCTGCAGAATCCTGGAGCATAGCCATTTTCAATTATATACTGGCTTTATCAGGAGCCTGGCCTTCCTTTCATAAACAAAATAATTGGCAAGACTTTGAGATTTATGGAACACCATCAAGGGAGCTAACATTAGCAATATAGGATTTTTAGAATGAGAAGAGAGGGAGAAATGGGCAAAGAGCTCATTTAAAGAAATAATGGCCCTAAACCTTCAAATCTGGAGAGAGAGCTGGACATCCAGTTACATGAAGCTCAAAGGTTTCCAAATCAGGTTCAACCCAAAGAAGTCTTCACCAAGACGTGTTATAATCAAATTATCAAAAATCAAAAACAAAGAGAGAATTTTGAAGGCAGCAAGAGAAAATATGTTTCTCAGATACAAGGAAACCCCATAAGACTATCAACATGTTTCTCAGCAGAAGCTTTGCAGGTCAGGAGAAAGTAGGATGATATATTCAAAGTGCCAAAACAAAATTTAAAAAAACCTTGTAACCAAGAATACTTTACCCAGCAAGGATGTCCTTCAGAGTTAAAGGAGTGATAAAGACTTCTCCAGACAAAGAAAAGGTAAGGGTGTTCATCACCACTCGGCCTCCCTTATTATAAATACTAAAGTGACTTCTTCAAGCTGAAATGAAAGGATGCTAATTAGTAACATGAAAATACATAAAAGTGTAAAATACACTGGTAAAAATAAATATATAAACAAATAGAAATACTATAATATTGTAATAGTGGTGTATAATCACTCATAACTCTAGTATAAAGGTTGTTAAAATGTTAAAATAAAATATTAAATAAAATATTAAAAATAACCATAGCTATAATAATTCATTAGTGGATCCACAATATGAAAAGATATAAATCATGATATCAAAAACACACAATTACATACAATTACATCTGTATGTAGTAAAATTGTAGTTTTTGTATGTGACTGAAGTTAAGTTGTTACCAGCTTTAAACAGCTTGTTATCACTATATGATGTTTTATATAAAGTGTATGGTAATAAAGCAAAAGCCTATTGTAGATACACAAAAGAGAAAGAGAAAGGAATCAAACCATACTACTACAGAAGATCATCAACTCGCAAAGGAAGGCAGCAAGAGAGAAAAAAAGAAATAAAAGTTCTACAAGACATTCACAAAAATGATTAACAAAATGGAAATAGCAAGTCCTTCTCTAGCAATAATTACTTTGAATGTAAATGGATTAAATTCTCCAATTAAAAGACATAGAGTGGCTGAATGAATAAAAAAACAAGACCCAAATATATATCGTCTACAGGAGACTCACTTAAGCTTTAAGGACACACAGACTGAAAAAGAAGGGATGGAAAAACATATTCTATGCAAATGGTAATCAAAAGAGAGCATGGGTGACTATACTTACATCAGACAAAATAGACTTTAAATCAAAAACTATACAAAAAGATTCAAAAGTTCATTATATAATGATAAAGGAGTAAATTCATAAAGAAGATATGATAACTGTAAATATATATTCACCCAACTTTGGAGCACCTAAATATATAAAGCAAATATTAATAGATCTGAAGGGGAACATAAGCAGTAATAAAATGATAGTAGAGGACTTCAATACTGTACTTTCAGCAATGGATGGATTATTCAGACAGAAAATCAATAAGGAAACATTGGAATTGAACTACACCTTAGACCAAATGTATCTAACAGATACATATAGCAACATTCCATCTAATGGCAGCAGAATACACATTCTTCAAAAGTGCACATGAGGCCGGGCGTGGTGGGCTCACACCTGTAATCCCAGCACTTTGGGAGGCCAAGACAGGTGGATCACCTGAGGTCAGGAGTTCGAGACCAGCCTGACCAATATGGTGAAACTGTCTCTACTAAAAATACAAAAATTAGCTGGGCATGGTGGTAGGCGCCTGTAATCCCAGCTACTCGGGAGGCTGAGGTAAGAGAATTGCTTGAACCTGGGAGGTGGAGATTGCAGTGAGCTGAGATTACACCACTGCACTCCAGCCTGGAAGACAGAGCAAGACTCCATAAAAAAAAAAAAGAAAGAAAGAAGGACAGAAAAGAAAAAGAAAGAAAATGTACATAGAATATTCTCCAGAATAGGTCATAATTCAGGCCACAAAACAAGTCTTAACAAATTCAAGAAGACTAAAATCATATCAAGTATCTTTTCCAACCATAATGATTATAAAACTACAAATCAATAATGGGAGGAAAACTGGAAAATTCATGAATATGTGGAAATTAAACAACAAGTTCCTGAACAAGCAATGGATCAAAGAAAAAATCAAAGGGGAAGTTAGAAAATATCTTGAGAGAAACAAAAATGGAAAAAATACCAAAGCTTATGAGATGCAGCAAAAACAGTATTAAGAGGAAAATATGTAGTGATAAATACCTATATTAAGAACAAAAAAGATCTTGAACAACCTAATTTTATACCTTAAGGAAACATTTAAAAGAAGAATAAAAATATTAAAGTCAGTAGAAGTTTTCAAAGTCTCCTGTTATGTTAACTGTACCTGATCCATGCACGTGCAGGTCAAGGTTATGCCTAGATGTTCATAAATACTTTACTTGTCTCTTCTTCAAGCACTTTCCACTCCATGATCTCCCTGACACATTCTGGATTTCTGTGATGACCATTTTGGTCCTCCCAGCCAGAAACTGCCTAGTTTGACAATGGTGCACGGAAAAATCCATGGTGAAAGAATAGAATTTCTGTAAATGTACTTAGACAACTGGATGTTCACATGCAAAAAAAAAAAAAAAAGTATATACCATATACTTTATATGACATTAATTCAAGTGGATCATAGCCATACACGTACAATTTTAAACAAAAAAAAAAAAAAAAAGAATTTGAATCCCTACCTAACATGATACACGAAATATGTCAAATAGATCAAAAAGCTAAATGTAAGATCTATAACTGTAAAAATCTTAGAATATAGGCCAATATCTTTATGACATTGGATTAGGCAATAGTTTCTTAGATACGATGCCAAGAGCATAAGCAACAAAAATATATCAAAGAACACCTACAATAAAGTGAAGAGACAGCCCACTGAATAGCAGAAAAAATTTCAAACCATATATCTGATATGTGACTTGTATCTAGAATAGATACAGAATTATTACATATTTATAGCATAAAGACAAATAACTCAATTTAAAAATTGGATAAGGAACTACCACACAGATGGTTGATAAGGAAATATAAGACTTGAACAAAACTATAGACCAATTGTACCTAACAGATATGCATAGAACACTCTATCCAACAACTGCAGGTTACACATTTTTCTCAAGTGCACATGAATATTCTCCAGGATGGAACACATGTCAGGCCACAAAACAAGTCTTAATAAATTTAAAAAGAGTGAAATTATATAAAATGTCTTTTCTGTTCACAATGAAATGAAATTGGACATTATTATGCCAAATTAAAACTGTAAACATCACAAATATAAGAATTTAAACAGCACACTCATAAACACCCAATTGATTAAAAAATAAATGATAGGGGAAATTGGAAAATATTTTGAGACTAGTAGTAGTAGACTATGAAAATAGTGGTTAAATAAAAGATAAGTAAAATACAGAATAGAAAAACAATAGAAAACTCAACAAAATTAAGTTTGTTTTTTTGAAAGATCAACAAAATTGAAAAATCTTTAGCTACATTGACTAAGAAGAAGAAAAGAGAGACTCAAATAACTAAAATCAGAAATGAAAAAGTGGACATTACTATTGACTTTATAATAATAAAAAGGATTATAAGCATGTACTCAGAACACTTGTACATTCACAAATTGGATAACCTATATAAAACTGAAAAATTCCTGGAAACACACAGCCCACTGATAGGGTTTGGATACTTGTGCCCTCCAAATCTCGTGTTGAAATATGATTCACAGTGTTGGAAGTGGGGCCTGGTGGGAGAGGTTTGGGCCATGGGGGTGAATTCCTCACGAATGGTTTGGTGCTCTCCCCATGGTAAAGAGTGAGTTCACACTCTATTGGTTTACATGAAAGTTGGTTGTTTAAAAAGAGCCTGGAAACTCCCCTCTCTCTCTCTTCCTCTCTCACCGTGTGATGTTCCTGTTCCTTCTTTGCCTTCTACCATGATTGTAAACTTTCTGAGGCCCTCACCAGGAGCCAAGCAGATGTTGGCGCCATGTTTGCACAGCTTGCAGAACCAAGAATCAGAAGAAGAAACATCTTTTCTTTATAAATTACCCAGTCTCAGGTATTCCTTTATAGTAACTCAAATGGACTAACACAGTCACAAAGACTGAATTATAAATAAATAGAAAATCTTAATATGCTTATAACTAGTAAGGAGATTGAATAGTAATAAGCCACCCCCCACCTCCCACCACCACCACAAAAAGGAAAACCCAGGATGAGTTGGCTTTACTGGTGAATTCAACCAAATATTTAAAGAAGCATTAACACAAATCCTTCTCAAACTCTTCCCCAAAATTGAGGAGGGAACATTTTCTTTTATTTAATTTTTATTTTTTATCATACTTTAAGTTCTTTTTTTTTTTTTTTAATACTTTAAGTTCTAGGGTACATGTGCACAACGTGCAGGTTTGTTACATATGTATACTTGTGCCATGTTGCTGTGCTGCACCCATCAACTCG
>NW_012107130.1:1000417-1050334 GCF_000951045.1 Mandrillus leucophaeus | reverse complement strand
GCCATTTTCACGATATTGATTCTTCCTATCCATGAGCATGGAATGTTCTTCCATTTGTTTGTGTCCTCTTTTATTTCCTTGAGCAGTGGTTTGTAGTTCTCCTTGAAGAGGTCCTTTACATGCCTTGTAAGTTGGATTCCTAGGTATTTTATTCTCTTTGAAGCAGTCGTGAATGGGAGGTCACTCATGATTTGGCTCTTTGTTTGTCTGTTATTGGTGTATAAGAATGCTTGTGATTTTTGCACATGGATTTTGTATCCTGAGACTTTGCTGAAGTTGCTTATCAGCTCAAGGAGATTTTGGGCTGAGACGATGGGGTTTTCTAAATATACAATCATGTCATCTGCAAACAGGAACAACTTGACTTCCTCTTTTCCTAATTGCATACCCTTTATTTCTTTTGCCTGCCTGATTGCCCTGGCCAGAACTTCCAACACTATGTTGAATAGGAGTGGTGAGAGGGGGCATCCCTGTCTTGTGCCAGTTTTCAAAGGGGATGCTTCCAGTTTTTGCCCATTCAGTATGATATTGGCTGTGGGTTTGTCTTAAATAGCTCTTATAATTTTGAGATATGTTCCATCGTTATCAAGTTGAGAGATTTTAGCATGAAGGGCTGTTGAATTTTGTCAAAAGCCTTTTTCTGCATCTATTGAGATAATCATGTGGTTTTTGTCTTTGGTTCTGTTTATATGCTGGATTACGTTTATTGATTTTTGTATGTTGAAGCAGCCTTGCATCCCAGGGATGAAGCCCACTTGATCATGGTGGATAAGCTTTTTGATGTGCTGCTGGATTCGATTTGCCAATATTTTATTGAGAATTTTTGTGTCGATGTTCATCAGGGATATTGGTCTAAAATTCTCTCTTTTTGTTGTGTCTCTGCCAGACTTTGGTATCAGGATGATGTTGGCCTCATACAATGAGTTAGGGAGGATTTAGGAGGGAACATTTTCAAAGTCATTCTATGAGGCTAGCATTACCCTAATACCAAAGCCAGAGAATGATACTACAAGAGAAGAAAAACCACAGAAAAATATCCACGATGAATATTGATGCAAGAATCTGCAACAAAATGCTATCAAACATTATTCAACAGCACATCAAAAGGATTATACACCATGACCAAGTGGGATTTATCACTGGGATGCAAGAGTGGGTCAATATATGCAAATCAATAAATGCAATAACCACATTACTAGAATGAAAGATAAAAATCACATAATCACTTTGATAGGTACAGAAAAAACATTTAACAATATTTAACACCCTTTCATGATAAAAACCCTCAGCAAACTAGGAATAGAAGGAAATTGTCATGGGATCCTTGGGGTGTCACTTTTCCAGCCAGAAGCCTCTGTGGCTGGTAGCACCTTTGTCTGAGTTTTGCTCAGGCCCACTGGGCTCATTCCACCCACTCGGCCTGGCAGGCTGTGCTCAGCTTGTGCTACCAGCTCAGATCCTGTGCCTGCCAAGGGTGAGCCAGGCATAGAGTGGTGAGGGGTGTGTGAATGAGCAAGCATAGGGTCTGGCTACTGTGCACAGCCAGGCACACCAGCTGCTGTGGTGGGGCAGGCAGCTCCAGGCCCTGGCACAGGCACTGGATCCCTGCTGCAGTTGGATTAGGTGTACCACAGGCAGCTTCCACTGTGGGCACTGGGAAACATGGTGGCACCAGGAACCACAGAGCCCCAAAGAGGGTGTCATAGCCCTGGCTTTGGGAGTTTCTAAGTCTGGGCTTCCCGAAGGGCTGCACGTCTTCTTTTCTTCTCTCTTCTCTCCTTCTCTCTTCTCTCCTTCTCATCACCTGCAATGTGGTGGACGAGGGGTGTGTTTCAGCCCTGTTTGTATTACAGCTTTGTTACTCCCACCATTTGGCAGGTCTCGAGTTCTTGTCCCACATCCAGGAAGAATGAGGTACATGGACATCTGGAAGGTGAGCAAGGTGAAGCGGTGCTTTATTGAGCAACGGTACAGCTCTCAAGAGACCTAAAGTGGGTAGCTCTTTTCTCCAGGCAGGTCCTCCTGATGAGTGCAACTCTCAGCAGAGAGGAGACCCAGAGTGGGTAGCTTCTATCTGCAGGCAGGTTGTCCCCATTGTCTTCCTGAGTCTGGCTGAGTCTGGAGTTTTCATGGGTTTCAGAGGGGAGGAAGTGTGTGCTGACTGGTACATGAGTGGCCATGGGTGGGCCGAGAAAAAGCATCATAAATTCTCATTCTGGTCTGCGGAACTGGCAGCCCAGACCCCAGGCTTCAGGTTATCCCTGGCCTGAAGGTGGGGTTTCACCAGAGACTTGCCCCTTTCTGCCCAGGAGCCTGTCTGCCTCCTGCTGCTGTTCAGGGTGCCCAGGCTGTGTGTGCCAAGGGGTGCCTGCAGTCCTGCACTGAGCCCCCTTCAGCCCCCCTCTGCCTCCTTCCCATGCTTGTTGGCACCCGAAGTCCAGAGAGGGCTGAGGTGGCAGGGGGCTGGTGTGTCAGTGCTGCTCCGAGCACGTGCACACCTGGCTGGGTTGTGACAATGCCCAGGTTCAGCCACAACTTTGCTCCAAACTTGGAGTGGTTGCTGTGAGTGGGGATAGACTAGGCAGTGGGAGCAGGCACTTTTGAGCCTGTGGGGGCAGGGGAGCTCCCTGGGCCCCTGAGAGCACACGGATGCCCAGGTCTGCAGCTGCAGCTGGACTCCCAGCAGCTCCATGGAGTGCACAGCCCCAGCCACGCACCCCCCACTGCAGCTGGCGTCTTTGCAGCAGCTGCTCCAGACAGGACACTACTGCCATCAAAATTACCTCAACATAATGAAGGCCATAATGAAAAGTCCACAGCTAACATCACGCTCAATGGCAAAAGACTGAAAGCTTTTACTCTTTCAGGAAGAAGACAAAGATGCCCCATTCATTATTTCTATTCTATATACAGTATATTATATGTAGTATTGAAAGTTCTAGCCAGGGCAATAAGGCCATAAGAAAGGCATTCAAATAGGAAAGGTAGAAGTAACATTATTTATGTTCACAGATGGCATGATCTTCTATGTAGAAATCCCAAAAGATTCCACAAAAAAAAAATTGTTATAACTAACAAACAATTCAGTAAATTTACAGGATACAAGAGAAATATATAAAAATCAGTTGCATTTATATACACTAACAATGAACCATGTGGGTGGGAAATTGAGAAAACAATTCCATTTACAGTAGCATCAAAAATAATGAAATACTGAGGGAAAAAATTTGACTAACAAGGTGAAAGACTTGTGCACTGTACACTGAAAACTAAAAAACATTGCTGAAGGAAATTAAAGACACTAATTAATAGAAACATACCCCATGTTTCTAGATGACTTAAACATTGTTAAAATGTTAATACTATCCAAAAGGATCTCCTGATTCAGTGTAATCCCTGTAGAAATTCCAATGCTTTTTTGTTTTTTTAGAAACAGAAAAATCCGTCTTACATTTTGTATGGAATCTCAAGGGACTTCAAGCATCCAAAACAACCTTGAAAAGGAAGAACAAAGTTGGAGGCCTCACACTTCCTGATTTCAAAACTTACCACAAAACTATAGTAATCAAAATAGTGTGACACTAGGATAAAGATAGACATATAGACCAATATAATAGAATAGAGGGCCCAGAAATACATCCTTCCTATATGGTTAAATGATTTTTGACAGGGTGCCAAGGATTGCCTTTGCAACAAATTGTGTAGGGAAAATTGGATATCCACATGCAAAAGAATGAAGTAGGAGTCTCACATATTAGGGCTCTCCAGAGAAACAGAACCAGGGGAATGAATATCAAATATCTATCTATATAGATAGATATGTGTGTGTGTGTGCGTGCATGTATGCGTGTGTGTGTGTTTTAGCTCATGTGATATGTGATTATGAAGGCTGAGAAGTCCCATGATCTATCATCTGTAAGCTGGAGATTCAGGAAGGCCTGTAGAGTAGTTCAAATGCCTGAGAGCCAGAGAACTGATGGTATGAATTCCAGTCCAAGTCTGAAAGCCTCCTGAGGATTGAGAGCACTGAGGGCAGGAGGAGATTTATGTTAAAGCTCAAATAGTCAAGGGGAGAATGAATTTAATCTTCCTCTACATTTTTGTTACATTGAAACTCTCAACAGATTGAAGGATGCCTAACTACTCTGAAGAGGGCCATCTGCTTTATTCATTTCACCATTTGAAATGCTAATCTCTTCCTGGAAACACCCTGACAGACACCCAGAAATAATGTTTAACCAGATAGATATCTGCACATCCCTTGGCCCATTCAAATTGGAAAATGAAATTAAATATCATAACCATATAAAACATTAACTCTAGAGAAAACATTGGGGGAAACGCTTCAAGACATTGGTCTGGGCAAAGATTTCTTGAGCAATATCTCACAAGCACAGGCAGCCAAAGCAAAAATGGACAAATGGGATCACATCAAATTAAAAAGCTTCTGCGCAGCAAAGGAAACAAACCCACGGAATGGGAGAAAATATTTGCAAACTATCCATCTGACAAGGGATTAATAACCAGAATACATTAGGAGCTCAAGCAACTCTACAGGAAAAAATCTAGTAATCTGATTTAAAAATGTACAAAAGATTTGAATAGATATTTCTCAAAAGAAGACATACAAATGGCAAACAGGTATATGGAAAGGTGCTCAATATCATTGATCATCAGAGAAATGCAAATCAAAACTATAGTGAGATGCCATCTTAAAATGACTTTTTTTCCAAAAGTCAGGAAATAACAAATGCTGGCAAGGATGTGATGGCTCAGGCACATTTGTCATTAATCTGCTAGCTGACTCTGTTGTGAAGGGGAAGCACATGGGTTGACCGGTCCCTCACCTCTAGCAAGATGTGCTCCGTTAGCTTCTCCAAGTCTTGGGCCAGGTATGTTGCAGCTCCATGGCAAAGAGCACCAAGTTCTTTAGCACGCTACCTACATGAATAAGGTTAGAGGAGGTGAGAGACAGACATAAGTTCTAGTATGGCCTGGGGAGATCCAGATTGTCATCATGGATTTCAGTGTGTCCTCACACTCCCCATTGTTTTTTTAAAAAACAAATTTATTGATGTAGAATTTACATCCCATACAATTCACCCACTTTAAGTGTACAATTAAATGATTTTTGGTAAATTAAGTTGTACAATCATTGCTACAATCCAGTTTTAGAACATTTTCATCACCCCAGTAAAATCCCTTGTGATTTTTTAAACTTCATCTTTGTTCCCATCCTAGTCCCAGACAATCACTAATCTATTTTCTGACTCTAAAGATTTTTTAAAAGCTTGAGAAATAATTGACATACCATAAAATTTATTTATTTAAGCATACAATTCAGTGGGTTTTAAAACTTGTGGCAAGAACACATAGCATGAGATCTACCCTCTTAACAAAATTTCAAGTATACAGTACAGCAGTGGTCTCCAACCTTTTTGGCACCAGGGACCAGTTTTGTGGCAGACAATTTTTCCATGTACTGGTGGGTGAGTGGTGGGTGGTTTCAGGATGATTCAAGTGCATTACATTTATTGTGCACTTTATTTCTATTATTCTCACATTGTAATGCATAATTAAATAATTATACAACTCACCATAATGTAGAATCAGTGGAAGCCCTGAGCTTGTTTTCCTGCAATTAGATGGTCCCATCTGGGGGTGATGGAAGACAGACAGTGACAGATCATCAGGCATTAGATTCTCATAAGGAGTTTGCAACCTAGATCCCTCACATGTGTAGTTCACAATAGGGTTTGTGTTCCTTTGATAATCTAATACTGCTGCTGATCTGACAGGAGCAGAACTCAGGCGGTAATGCGAGTGATGAGGAGCAGCTGTAAATACAGATGAAGCCTCACTCGCTTGTCTGCTTCTCACCTCCTGCTGTGCAGCCTGGCTCCTAACAGGCCACAGACCAGTACTGGTCCATGGCCCAGGGGTTGGGGATCCCTGTAGTACAGTATTGTTGAGTGCAATATACAATGTTTTACATCAGAGCTCTAGAACTTACTCATCTTGCATAGTGGAAACTTTCTACCCTTTAGCCATCATGCCCCCATTTTCCTCTCACCCTGCTCCTGATAGCCATCATTCTGCCCTCTGCTTCTGTGAGTTTGACTATTTTTGATTCCATGTGTAAGTAAGATGATGCAGAATTTGTCTTTTGTGACAGGCTTATTTCACTTAGCATAATGTCCTCCAGGTTCATCCATGTTGTTACAAATGTCAGAATTTCCCTCCTTTTTAATGCTGATTAATTTGCATTGTATATTACATTTGCTTTATCCATACATTCATAGATAGACATTTAGTTTGTTTCCGCATCATGGCTGTTGTGAAGAAAGAAGTGCTGCAATGAACATGGGAGTGCAAATACCTCTTGGATGTCCTGATTTCAATTCTTTTGGATAAATATACAGAAGTGTGATGGCTGGACCATATGGCATTTCTGTTTTTAATTTTTGAGGAAACTGCATACTGTTTTCCATAGTAGCAGCACCATTTTACATTTCTACATTTTACATTTCTACAATTGGAACTTTCCAACAAAAGTTACAATTTTTCTACATCTTCACCAATAATTGTTGTATTTTATTTTTTTAATAATGACCCTCCTAACAGGTGTGGGGTAATATCTCAATGTGGTTTTGATTTGCATTTCCCCGAAAATTAGTGACAGTGAGTACCTTTCCATGTAGCTGTTGGCCACTTGTCTTCTTTGGGAAAATATTTATTCAAGTCTTTCGTGCATTTCAAATCAAGTTATATATGATTTTAAACATTTTTCCTCATTCTGAAAGTTGCCTCTTTACCTCTTAACTCTGTTGTTTCATTTGCTGTCTAGAAAATATTCTGATGTAGTCCCACTTGTCTATTTTTGTATTTGTTACCTGTGCTTTTGGGGTCATATCCAAGAAAGCATTGCCAAGATCAATGTCATGAAGTTTTTTCCTTCTTTTCCTCAAGGAGTTATACTATTTCAGGTCTTACATTTAAGTCTTTAGTCCATCTTGACCTGATTTTTGTGTATGGTCTAAGGGTCTAATTATGTTCTTTTGCATGGGGCGCTCCGGCTTTCCTAACACCATTTGTTGAAGACATTATCCTTAACCCATTGTCTATTCCTGCCAACTTTGTAAAAGATCAGTTGACAGTATATGCATGGGTTTATTTCTGACTCTCTATTCTGTTCTGTAGTCCTATCTTTATGTCAGTACCATACTATTTCAACTACTGTAGCTTTGTAATATATTTTGACATAGGAAGTGTGATGTGGAGTCTTTAGGGTTTTCTATATACGCGATCATGTAATCTGTGAGCAGAGATAATTTTACTTCTTCCTTTCCAATTTAGATGCTGTATTAGTCCATTCTCATGCTGCTATGAAGAAATACCTAAGACTAGGTAATTTATAAGGAAAATGGGTTTAATTGACTTACAGTTCTGCATGCCTGGAGAGGCCGCAGGAAACTTAACAATCATGGTGGAAGGGGAAGCAAACACATCCTTCTTCACAAGGTGGCAGGAGAGAGAAGTGCTGAGCAAAGGGGGAAACGTCCCTTGTAAAACCAACAGATCTCGTGAGAACGAACTTACTATCATGAGAAGAGCATGGGGGGACCACTCCCATGATCTAGTCACCTCCCACGAGATCCCTCCCCTTACACATGTGGATTACAATTTGGATTACAATCCAAGATGAGATTTGGGTGGGGGACATGGATCCAGACCATATCATTCTGCCCCTGGCCCCTTCCAAATCTCATCTTTCTCACATTTCAAAACACAGTTATGCCTTCTCCTAACAGTTTCCCAAAGTTTTTGTTTGTTTGTTTGTTTGTTTTTGTTTGTTTCGAGACAGGATCTTGCTCTGTGGCCCAGGCTGGGGTGCAGTGGTGCAATCTCGGCTCACTGCAAGCTCCGCCTCCTGGGTTCATGCCATTCTCCTGCCTCAGCCTCCCAAGTAGCTGGGACTATAGGCTCCCGCCACCACGCCCAGCTAATATTTTGTATTTTTAGTAGAGATGGGGTTTCACCGTGTTAGCCAGGATGGTCTTGATCTCCTGACCTCGTGATCCGCCCACCTCGGCCTCCCAAAGTGCTGGGATTACAGGTGTGAGCCATTGTGCCCAGCCTACAGTTCCTCAAAGTTTTATTTCAGCTTTAACCCAAAAGTCCAAGTCCATAGTCTCATCTGAGACAAAGTAAGTCCCTTCTGCCTGTGGTCCCGTACAATCAAAAGCAAGTTAGATACTTCCTAGATACAATGGAGGTATAGGCATTGGATAAATACACCCATTTCAAATGGGAGACATTGGCCCAAACAAAGGGGCTACAGGCCCCATGCAAGTCTGAAATCCAACGAGGTAGTAATTAAATCTTAAAGCTCTGAAATAATCTCCTTTGACTCCATGTCTCACATCCAGCTCATAAGTGGGAGCTGAACAATGAGAACACATGACACAGTGAGGGGAACAACACACACTGGGACCTGTCTCAGGGGAGAGCATCAGAATAAATAACTAATGCATGTGGGGCTTAATACCTAAGGGATGGGTTGATAGGTGCAGCAAACCACCATGGCACATGTTTACCTATGTAACAAACCTGCACATCTTGCACATGTATCCCAGAATATAAAATAAAATAAAATAAATAATAAAAAATTAAATTAAGGCCGGGCGCGGTGGCTCAAGCCTGTAATCCCAGCACTTTGGGAGGCCGAGACGGGCGGATCACGAGGTCAGGAGATCAAGACCATCCTGGCTAACACGGTGAAACCCCGTCTCTACTAAAAATACAAGAAAATTAGCCGGGCGAGGTGGTGGGCGCCTGTAGTCCCAGCTACTCGGGAGGCTGAGGCAGGAGAATGGCGTGAACCCGGGAGGCGGAGCTTGCAGTGAGCCGAGATCGCGCCACTGCACTCCAGCCTGGGGCACAGAGCAAGACTCCGTCTCAAAAAATAAAAAAATAAAAAAAAATAAAAATAAAAAAAAATAAAAAAATTAAATTAAATTAGAAAGAAAAAAGAAAATACGAATATCCAGCCCTAAGAACAAAAAACAAACAAAAAACTAAGGAGGGGATGTTAACTCTCATCACTCCTATTCGACATTGCAGTAGAAGTCCCAGTCAAAACAATAAAACAAGAAAAAGAAATAAAAGTTATGCAGATGGAAAATGGATAAATAAAATATCCTTATTCACAGGTGATAGATGATTGTCTACATAGAAAATTCCAAGTAATCTACTCAAAAAGCACCTAGAATTAATAAGTGATTTTAGCAAGGTTGCAGTATAGGTCAACCCACAGAAATCAATTGCATTTCTATACACTAATAGTTAACAAATAGAAACTGAAAATTTTAGACAATAACATTTACAATAGCTGCCTCAAAAGTGAAATATTTTAGTATAAATCTAACAAAATATGCATGGGATCTATATACTGAAAAGTATAAAATCTGATAAAAGAAATAAAAGAGACCCAAATAAATGGAGAGAAATGCTGTGCTCATGTGTTGGAAGACTCATGATTAAATAATGAGTCGTGTGTGTGTGTGTGTGTGTGTGTGTGTGTGTGTATTAGTTTCTCTCTCCCTCTCTCTCTCTCTCTATATATATATATATACACATACATATATGGAAATTATGTAAAATCTATAAATTGGGTTGGAAAAAACTGATACTCTCTCTCTCTCTCTCTCTGTCCCAGAGAAATTTGATCAACTAGCTGGTCTCTCTCTATATATGTGGGGGGTTGGGAGGTGTGGGAGAGAGAGAGAAAGAGAGAGAGAGATACAATATCAGTTCTCCCCAACCTGATTAATAGATTTTATACAATTTCAATCAAAATCCCACATGAAATTTTGTAGATATAGGGAAGCTGATTCTAAAAGTTATGTGAAAAATCAAAGAAACTGTAATATTCAAAATAATTTTGAGAAAGAATAATTAAGTGGAAGATCTCACATTGCTTGATTTTTTTTTTTCTTTTGAGTTGGAGTCTTGCACTGTCATCCGGGCTGAAATGCAGTGATGCGATCTCAGCTCACTGCAACCTCCGCCTCCCAGGTTCCAGCAATTCTCCTGCCTCAGCCTCCCAAGCATTGCTTGATTTTAAGACTTACCATAAAGCTATAGTGATCAAGACAGGGTAGTATTGGTGAAAAATTAGACATATAAATCAAAGGAACAAAAAATAAAGTCCAGAAATAGACCCAGAGAAATTTGGCCGATTGATTTTTTGATAAAGGACAAAGAAAATTCAATTGAGAAATTATAGCATTTCCAACAAATAGTGTTGGAACAATTCTTATGACAAAAACAAACAAACAAACAAACAAAAAACAGAAAAAAAAAACCTTGACTTAAACTCCCCTCATTACGCAAAAATTAACTCAAAATAGGTTATACATCTCAAGGCCAAATGTAAGAGTATTAAACATTTATAGAAAAACAGGAGAGGCCAGGTGTGGTGGCTTATGCCTGTAACCAGCACTCTGGGAGGCTGAGGTGGGCGGATCACCTGAGGTCAGGAGTTCAGTTCCACTCAGGTGGATCACCTGAGACCAGCCTGGCCAACATGGTGAAACCCTGTCTCGACTAAAAATACAAAAATTAGCTGGACGTGGTGGTGCATGCCTGTAATCCCAGCTACTTGGGAGGCTGAGGCAGGAGAATTGCTTGAACCCTAGCCTGGGCAACAAGAGTGAAACTCTGTCTAAAAAAAAGAAAGAGAGGAAAGAAGGAAGGAAGGAAGGAAGGAAGGAAGGAAGGAAAGAAGGAAAGAAAGAAAGACATAGGAGAAAATATTTTTGACCACAGTTATGCAAGGAGTTCTTAGATGTGATATCAAAAGCATGATCCACAAAAAAATCAAGAAATTAAACTTTATCAAAATTTAAACTTTTACCCTTAGAAAGGCACTGCTAAGAGAACAAAAGGACAAGGTACAATTTGAGAGAAAATAATTGCAAAGCACATATCTGACAAAGACTTTATCTATAATGTAAAGAACTCTGAGAACTCAACAGCAAGAAAACAAAAACCGAATTTAAAAAATGGTCAAAACACTTGAGCAGACACTTCACCAAAGAAAACACGCAATAGCAAATGAGCACATGAAAAGACATTCAACATTATTAGCCATTAGGGAAATGCAAATTAAAACCATAAGATTCCACTACACATCCATTAGCTTGTGATAAGTTAGATTCACATTGTACTCCCCAGAACCACTAAAAAACAAAGAGTTATAGATAAAAAGCTAATAGAAGAAATAAAATGGAATATAAAAATAGTTCTTTAATCAAAAGAAGGCACGAAAGGACCATGAGGAGAACTGAAACCAGACGACACAATTAGAAAAAAGAAAGAAGGTATAATTAAATGAAATAATAATAATTACATCATATCTAAATGAAGCGAACACCCCAATTAAAAGCCAGAGATTGTCAGATTGGGTAAAAAAGTAAGACCCAACTATTTGTTATCTACAAAAGATGTACTTTATTTATTTAAAAGACAAGGTCTCACTCTGTTGCCCAGGCTGGGGTGCAATCACACAATCATAGCCCCCTACAGCCTCTAACTCCTGGGCTCAAGTGATTCTCCCTCCTCAGTCTCCTGAGTAGCTGGGACTACAGGTGTGTGCCACCACACCCTGTGAATTTTTAAATTTTTTGTAGAGACAGGGTCTTGCTATGTTGCCCAACCTGGCCTTGAACTCCCAGCCTCAAGCAAACCTCCCACCTTGTTCTCCCAAAGTGCTGGGACTAAAGGTATGAGCCACTGTGCCTAGCCAGGATATGCTCAAATGCAAAGATATAAATAGTTTCAAAGTAAACTAGTGGGAAAAAATAAACCTTGCAAACAGTAAGCCTAGAAATGCCAGAGTGACAATATTACCAGACAAAATAGACTATAAGACAATGAGTATTAGAGAGAAAGAAGAATATTTCACTATAAAAAAGAGGTCAATATATCAGAAAGAAATGTAGTTGTGAACAGATATAACCACATAGCTTCAAAATACATGAAGCAAAAACTGTCAGGCCAAAAGAAATGGGCAAGACCATAGTTAGAGATTTTAACATACACCATTCAGTAAATAATAGAGGAGATAGAAAAAGATCAGAAAAGATATAGGAAATATGAATGACATTATCAACCACATTGACATAACTACTACTTATGAAATAGTACACCCAACAAATGAGATTATACATTTTTTCAAATGCATACAGAATATTCATCAAGATAAACCAAACACTAGGCCATAAAACAACAATCGATTCCAAAAGTAACATCTCAGAATATGTTCTATGGCAACAATGGCAGTAAATTCAGAATTAAAAACAACAAGATATCTAGAAAGGCCTTAAGATTAAACAATATCCTCTGAGTAACCCATGGATCAAAGAAGAAATCACAATGAAAATTAGAATATATTCCAAACTGATAACATATTAAAATTGGTGGGGTGTACTTAAAGCAAAGCTTAGAGGAAAATTTATAGCTTGAAATGTTTATGTTAGAAAGGAAGTAATAAAACCATGATCTCAGTTCATCTTAAGAAACTAGAAAAAAAAGAGCACATTAACCCTAATGAAAGGAGAAGTAGGGAAATAATACAGAGCAATAGTCAATGTAGTGGGAAACAGACAAGCAATAGAGAGAATTAGCAAAGCCAAGAGATGAGTCTTCAACTTGATTAATACAATCCATAAACACCTAACAAAACTGATCAGGAAAAGAGGAGTTAAAACACAAATAGCCAGTACCAAAAATGATAGAAGGATTATCACTACAGATCCTATGGATATCTCACAGGAAATAGGAGAATGTTATGATAAACTTTATGTCAATAAATTCAACAGTTTAGATGAAAGAGCCAAATAATTTGAAAAAATAGTATTAAAATTGACACAAGATAACATAGTAAGTCTAAATATCCCTATGTCTATTTTAAAATTGAATTTGTTATAGAAAATTTTCCCACAAAGATAGTTCCAAGTCCAGATATCTTCACTGGTTAATTCTATCAAACTTGTAGAGAAGATATATTATCACTCATACACAACTTCTTTCAGAAAATAGAGGAGAAGGAGACACTTCTCAACTCATTTTATATGGCCACCATAATCATGATACCAAGACCAAGAAAAGAAAATTATAGGCCAATATCACTCACAAACGCAGACATATAACTCCTTTAAGAATTAGTTGGAAACAAAAACTAACAATACATTAAAAAAATGCACCCTGACCAAATGAGATTATCTAAGGAATTCAGGTACAAAGTTAATTTAACATTCAAAAATAGGTCAATACACTGTAGTCAATTCATACCAAAGTATTTACTTTGAAATAAATTAAAAATGTAAGATGGATGAGTAAAGGAATGGATAGAGAAATAGATATATGATAAAGCAAGTACAGTAAAAGATTAATGGTATAATGTAGTTGGTGTGTATATGGTTCACCAAAAAATCCTTTCACTTTGGCCATACATTTGAAAATAATTTTTCTTTTCTTTCTTTTTTTTTTTGAAACAAAGTTTCACTTTTTTAGCCCAGGCTGGAGTGCAGCGGCCGGATCTCAGCTCACTGCAAGCTCCGCCTCCCAGGTTTACGCCATTCTCCTGCCTCAGCCTCCCGAGTAGCTGGGACTACAGGCGTCCACCACCTCGCCCGGCTAGTTTTTTGTATTTTTTAGTAGAGACGGGGTTTCACCGGGTTAGCCAGGATGGTCTCGATCTCCCAACCTCGTGATCCGCCCGTCTCGGCCTCCCAAAGTGCTGGGATTACAGGTTTGAGCCACCGCGCCCGGCCGAAAATAATTTTTCGTAACAGAATTATGGAAAAAACAAATCAATTTAACCAACCATATTAATAGCATAAAGAAGAAAAAACATGACCACTTCAATAGATACAGAAAAAGCATTTGAAAAATCCAATACTCATTTATGATTTTTTAAAACTCTCAAGTAGGTATAGAAGGGAACTTCCTTAATCTGAGGAAAGACATCTCCCAAAATTTATATCTAGCATCATACTTAGTAATGAAATCGTGAATTTCATCATTAAATTTTTCTTCACCTTAAGATAGGAAAAAAGCAAGGATATCTACTCTCATCATTTCTATTCAACATTGTACTGGTGATTCTAGTCATTGCAATAAATCAAGAAAAGGAAATAAAAGGCATGCCAGTTTGATAAGAAGAAATACAGCTGTCATTTACATGTGACATTATTTTTACAGAGAATTTACAAAACAACTATTAGAACTAATAAATGAGTTTATCAACATCTCAAGATGCAAGATCAATACAGAAATCAATTTATTTTTAGATGCTACTAGCAAAATAGAAAAATAAAAATTTCAAAAATCAGTTTATAATAGTGTTTTAAGACATAAAATGCTTAAGAATAAATCTACCAAAAGACATCTAATACCTGTACATTGAAAATTATGGAAAAAATGATAAGAGTATTTAAAGAAAACTTAAAAATTGGAGAGCCAGGTGCAGTGCTGTAATCCTAGCACTTTGGGATGCTGAGGTGGAGAGGATCACTTGAGGCCAGGAGTTCAAGACCAGCCTAGGTAACACAGTGAGACCCTGTTTCTATAAAACATTTTTAAAAATTAGCCAGGCGTGGTGGTGCACGCCTGTAGTCCAACCAACTTGGGAGGCTGAGGCAGGAGGATCTCTTGAACTCAGGAATTCAAGGCTGCAGTGAGTTATGATTGTGCAATTGCACTTCAGCCTAGGTGGCAGAGTGACCCTGTCTCAAAAAAAAAAAAAAAAAAAAAAAAAAAAGAGATACGCCATGTTCTTGGATTGGAAGACTCAATATTGTAAAAAAGTAAATTCTTCCCCAAATTGATCTTTAGACTTTATGCAATCCCAAGCTCCTAGCAGGCTTTTCTGTAGAAATTCACAAGCTAGCTATAAAATGTGTGTGAAAATGTAAGTGACATACGTTAGTCCAGTCTTGAACAAGAAGAACGATCTTGCAGAACTTACACTCCTCACTTTCAAGTTTGCAAATCTTAAAGTAATCAAAATGGTGTGGTATTGGTCTAAGGATAATCAACTAAATAGATGAACTAGAATAAGAGTCTGTAAATTGACCCATACTTGTACAGTCAGCTGATTTTCAATAAAAGCAGCAAAGCAAAACAATAGGGAAAAAAAGGTCTTTTCAATAAATGTAGTGAAATAACTGGAAAAATAACCTGTGAAGAAAAATTTAACTTCAACTCTCACTCTTCACCATATACAAAATTTAATTTGAGATGGATCAGAGTCCTAAACATAGGCACTAAACTGTAAAGCTTTCAGAAGAAAGCACAGGACAATACCTTCAGGATGTGAGGGTAGACAAAGATTCCTCAGATAGGATACAGAAAGCAATAACCATTAAAAAATTTAACTTTTAAAATTAATTTAGTCGTTAAGTTTTTGAACTTTCATAATGAAATAATAGCTGACTTAGACAGAAATTGCAATATAGTAGTACAATGAGTTCCTGTATACCCTTCATTCAGATTATCCAAATGTTAACATTTTTACTGCATTTGCTTTTTCATTCTCTTAATTGATAGAAATTATTATATTATTTTTAATATTTTGAATGTAAGTGGCATCCGTGATGTCTCTTTACTTCTAAGCAACATTCTCTTATATAACTGTAGTTGAATTGTCAAAGTCTTATTATTAACATTAATATAATACTATTATTTAATCTATAGGCTTTGTTAAAATTTCACCAATTTTTCAACTAATATTCTTTATAGCAAAGAAAAATGTATGAATATATACATCAAAGTATCTGAAAGGTATTAATATCCTGGTTATAATATTTCTGGGTTCTATCATGCCTGTTTTTTAGTTTAGTCTTTTCGTTTATGTGTATTTTCTCACTTTTTTTTTCAACTTGTTGGTCAATTTTCATTAAAAACTTATTCCTTAAAGCTTTTTACAGTATTTTTTGAAAATTAATTTTTTTTACTGCATATATGGGTCTTCATTTAGTTTTTCAGTAAAGACAACTTATTTAGTTATCAGTGTCCCATCATTTGATAAGACCAACGGAGGGTTTGGATAGCAGCCAGCTGTTTTTGAATTGCTTGAAGAGAATCTTGTAAATTTGTAGTCCAGAGGTAATTCTGCGATTACTTCAATACTTAGAATTGCAATAGTGCTGTAAGTACTGATTCTCTTACAAGACCATGTATAAACCAAGGAGTCTTCTGTATTTTCCAGTCCCAAAACTGAACTAATAAAATAAAAAGATTCCCATTTTTTAGATGAAGTATTTAAAGGCTTTGGCTTTGGTCCCTCATATTTTCCTTTTTCTTTAGAGGCTCTGACTTCTCAGGCCTCTGACTCCTTGCGCCTTCATCCCTCTGAGTTCTTCCAGGATAAGGACTGTCTCCCAATTACTATAGTGATGAGCCAGAAAAATATCTGAATGCATGCTGTCACCGAAACAAACAACCTTGGGTTCAAGTTTGCCAGTGATTTTCTTCAGAAGCTTATAGAGGTGGACAGCGTTCCCTTGGGAGCACCAGCCAGGTTTATCCAGAGATGGCAGCGCCTCCTGCTCCTCATCATTCTCAAGCATCCGGAAAGGTCTCTGACTTGGTAAGTGGGAGAAGAAACCAGGCTTCAATGCATTTGTAATCACAATGTCAAAAAAGTCTGCAAAATCATTCCCAAGGATATATTCTCAGAGAAGTCTACAGTAATCACTGTGATAACTGGTAATTAACAGAGGATTTTTCCCAGCATTCTTTAGCTGTCGAAGCCATTTTTTCACAGATTCAGGACAACTGTGTAAATATCTGCCTGGATCTATTTTTACTTTTGGAAAATATATTCCACAGATTTCCTTAAAAGCTGACATTTTATAATTGTGTTGTATAGCAGCAACTATATCCTTCCAAAAATCAAATGTTTTTTGACCATTGTTTGTTGTTAAATAGTCCACCACCCTGGCACATAGAAGAGCTCCTGGCAGGTCAAAGTAGTTGTAAAAATAATACTTTCGTGGGCGGCAAGCCATTCCAGTGTCCGACAAGAAGTGCTTCCACTCTTTCTTGCCATATGTCTCTGCCAGCACCTCTGGAATCATCATCTTGGTGCCATGGCTTGCCCTGAGAACAGTGCCATTATCAGCAAGTTTAAGGAAGTTCCCATCTTCTAGATCCAATGCCAAACCCTTGCAACAGAAATTCCAATCCTCTGGGGTCACATTGAGCAATTCCTTATCATACCCCTTCTCCTTAACTAAGAACTGGGGAAAGCTATTATAAATGAGTGGGGCGCTCTCGGGCAGGTTGTAGCGACACAGGGTGTGGTCCAGGTAGAATCCGACCAAGTCGCAGGTGACCAGGGAGAAGAGCCGAGCCATGGCTGCACTAGGAGCACCTCGGCCTGGGAGGGTGCAAGCTTTTCTCACTTTTTAAAATGAATATGTTTTAATTTTGTAATAAGAAGCTACTATTAATAAATAAAAAATAAAGTGAAATGTGTGTATGTGAGAAGACACTATTAGGAAATCCACGGAATAGGCAAGCCACAGACAGAGAGAAAACATATGCAAACTATATATCTAACAAAGTACTTATGTCCAGGGTGCATAACAAATTCCTACAACTCAACAACAGAAAAACAAATGACCCAATTAGAAAATGGGCAAAAGACTTTGACAGATATTTCACAGAGAAAAGGAATATTAATGGCCAATAAGCAAGGGAAAAAGTGTTCAATATCACTAATTATCAGGAAAATGCAAATTACAGCCACTGCATGCATTAAAAGAGTTAAAATTTTAGTTAAATCAATTAAGGCTGGGCACAGCGGCTCATGCCTGTAATTCCAACACTTTGAGAGGCCAAGGCAGGAGGATCATGTGAGGCCAGGAGTTTGAGACCAGCCTGGGCAACACGGCAAGATCCTATCTCTACAAAAAATTAAAATTTAAAAATCAGATAGGTGTGGTGGCGTGCATCTATAGTCCCAGATACTCAGGAGGCTGAGGCAGAAGGATTGCTTGAGCCCAGGAGTTCAAGGCTGCAGCAAGCTATGATGGCACTGTGCTCCAGTCTGAGCAACAGAGCAAGACCCTGTCTCAAAACAAAAAAAAAAAAAGGAAGAAAATTATTTCCTAACAAGAATCCCAAACTCAGCAAAACTATCACAAGCAAATATAAAAAACACATTTTTAATTTATATCTGCAAATTTTGAAAATAATATTTCCTATGCACTCTTTCTCTAATAGGAGGATTTGCTTTTTGCAATTAAGGAGTAAACAAGAGAGGAAGACATGGAAACCAGGGTAATTTAACACAGAATAGAGACAAAAGGGTTTCCATAACGACAGAGGAAAGAAGCCTCAAGACCATAACAATGAGCACGTAGTGAGAAACAAATCCAGAATGGATTATGTCCTCAACTGCTGTAATAAAAAGTGCATAGGTAACATCTCCAATGGACAAATTGAGAAATAACAATATCCCTATATTAGTTTTTAGAAACAAGATAAATATATCCAAGAAGAGTTCAAATCTTTTGAAAGTGGCTGCCTTTTGAAAAAGAAACACCCGGCCGCTGGCCGGGTGCTGTGGCTCACGCCTGTAATCCCAGCACTTTGGGAAGCTCAGGTGGGCAGATCACTTGAGGTCAGGAGTTTGAGACCAGCCTGGTCAACATGGTGAAACCCCGTCTCTACTAAAAATACAGAAAAAAAAAAAAAAAAAAAAATTAACTGGGAGTGGTGCCTCACACCTGTAATCCCAGCTACTTGGGAGGCTGAGGCAGATGAATTGTTTGAACCTGGGAGACAGAGGTTGCAGTGAGCCAAGATCACGCCACTGCACCCCCGCCAGGGCCACAGAGCAAGACTCTGTCAGAAAGAAAGAGAGAGAGAGAGAGAGAGAGAGAGAGAGAGAAAGAGTCACCATAATTACATATTTAATTTTAAAAACTCAACAAACAAAATAATCCTTATCTCAAACAAAATTTATAAACCTTTACAGATATTCACTATCATACTCCCTCTCCATGATTCTTCTAAATGAATTCTATGACTCCTTTTGTTTTTGAAATATATTTTTAAGTCTTTTGTTAATCATATACTTTACCTGGTTTCTATGGGTTTCCATTACTCCTCCTGCTTTCAAAATGCTTTTCAAATATATATCGTCAGTCTTTTAAAGTTTGTTTACTTGTGAGTGCAAGGGCTTGCCTTTCTTATGGATCCTCAAACTACTCCTGAAAAGGTTTATGGGATAAACCTTAGATTGTGCTCAGGTGTGAAAGAGAATCAATTAATTACTTCTACCTGGAAGTTACCTGCGCCCCTTATCTCTTTCTGTAAGTATTTTTTATGTAAATGACCAAAGTCATATCTTAAAAATTGCCAGATGTATGATTTTATTTCCAAAACATTCTCTATTAAAAGACTGAAAACAATCCAAGTGTCCATCAGTCAGGGCCTGGTTAAATAAATTATGATGTATCTACCCAATGGAATATTATGTGGAATATTATGCAGTTATTAAAAAATCAGGAAGCTCTCTATGTACTGATGTAAAAACATATCTTGTTAAACGTTAAAAAGCAATGTGTAGTACAGTGTTTAGAGTGTTCTACTTTTGTGTAACAAAGGAGAAAGAGAGGAGAACATATATTTGCATAAACACTGGAAGAACATGCAAAAAAGCAGGTAAAATGGGATGGAAGGTGAGAGAGAATGAGACTTGTCAACGTACACCTTTTTTTTTTTTTTTTTTTTGAGATGGAATCTCATTCTATTGCCAGGCTGGAGTGCAATGGTGTGATCTTGGCTTACTTGCAACCTCCACCTCCCAGGTTCAAGCGATTCTCCTGCCTCAGCCTCCCAAGTAGCTGGGACTACAGGTGCACGCCACCACACCTGGCTAATTTTTGTATTTTTAGTAGAGAGGGGGTTTCACCATGTTGGCTGGGTTGGTCTTGATCTCTTGACCTTGTGATCTGCCTGCCTCAGCCTCTTAAAGTGCTGGGATTACAGGTGTGAGCCACTGTGCCTGGTCCAATGTACACCTTGGTATGTAGTTCTGAATTTTGAACCACGTGAATGTATCACCTTACTAAACAAGACGGCAGAAAGGACAAGGAAGTGGTTACCTTTGGAGGATCAGAAATAGAGGGAATGTATCAGGAGGCTGATGTTTTGCATTATAAGCATTTTTGGCACAATTTGAATTGTCAAATAATATGCAGATTATCTGGCATTCAGTGGATTACCATCAGAAGAATTAAAAAGAGCAATAGTTAAAAGTGGTTACTTCTAGGAAGTATGTCTGAAAATGGAGAGGAGTGAGGCAGGCGGATATTGCATTTCATTAAAAACCTGTGCTATTGCTTATTTTTAATCTTATGCCTGTGTTACTAGGATAAAAATCAAAATAGAACATCCCACTACCCCACCCCAGCAAAAAGAAGGCAGAAAATGGAAGCTTATATGGATAAAGAGAACGTATCTTCTAGTCACAAAGCGGGACTGTGTTTACTTTGTAAGCTTTCCTAGTCAAAACTGTCTCCTTAGTTCTGAGTTAAGACAATATATTTAACTAAAGCAACCAAGACGCAGCCTCTTCAACAGGAAAAGCAATGTCTGGTTATGATAAAGATACAATTAATCTTTTAAAAATATGTGTTGGAAACCATTCCATATCAGTTCATATAGACTAACATCATTTTTTAAAGCTGCTGCATAAATTCCATAGTGTAGAGAAACTGTAATTAAATTATTTCCCTTTTAGTGGACATTTCTGTTGTTACAAACAATGCCACAGTAAACATCCATGCACTCATAAATCATTGAGCTTATATGCAAGAAGAGATTCCTAGAAATGGAATTAGTGGATCAAAGAGCACATTCTATTTTCTAGATTTTCCACAATGAATATGTGGAAAATATAATATTCAGAAAAAAAAAAAGTAAGCTAAAAGAATTAACTGTAAGGTGAAGGTCCTGTTTTCTTAGTATTTTGTAGTCTGTCTGATACAAATTTTTACCCTTTCAGAAACAAAGGAAGAGGGCCTGGTTTGAAACAGATCATAGGGACTTGTCATGACTGGTTCATCGTAAACTAGAAAGTGTCACTGCCATCTCAGACACATGAAGACATATGTCTGGTAGGAAGCTGCTTTCTTTTTAATATTAAAACTTTGTTTTCATAGAATTTTGGCCAGGTGCAGTGGCTTAAGTCTGTAATCCAAGCACTTTGGGAAGCTGAAGCAGGAGGATCACTTGTGCCCAGGAGTTCAAGACCAGTCTGGGCAACATAGTAAGAGCCCATCTCTGCAAAAAATAAAAAATTAACTGGGCATGGTGGCGTGTGCCTGTGGGCCCAGCTACTCAGAATGCTAAGGTGGGAGGATCTCTTGAACCCAGGAGGTCAAGACTGCAGTGAGCTAGGATCGTGCCACTGCACTCCAGCCTGGGTGACAGAGCAAGACTCTGTCTCAAAAAAAAAAAAAAAAAAAAGACATTATTTTGAGATATTATTTGTTAAGGTTCACTTTGTTTTAATAGAATTCTCCGAACTATAATTCTAAAATGAAGTAAAATTCAAAGTAGAGCAATTATCTGTTATGTTTGTAAAACTTTGTTTTGCTTAACATCAAGTGGGATTTGGTAAAAGTCTTATTTTATTGGCAGGGTTCTAATTACTAAAAGACTTGAAGGCCCAAATTATAATGCCTCCAGTACGAATCCTAAGGACTATGGTATCATTACAATCCCTTGTATTTGGGTAGTATAGAGAATTAGAAAAAAACGAACACAAAAACTTCTTATTTTACGCAAGAACTGGGTGTTTTGCTTGAATTACCGGGATAATCGGTATAGCGCTCACATCTAATCATTGAGTTTTGCCTGTGTAGACACGGTTTAAAGAAACCTCTAAGATAAAACTTTAGTGAAATTATAGATCCCCAAAGATTAATTTCTCTCAGCAACAAGAAATGAGTACAACCTAAATGGTCTTACTGAAAGGTTGGAGCTAGGTGCTGGAAAGTTGAGGCAGGAAGCTATTCAAGATTCTCCTGTTGCGCCAACCCACCGCAGAATGGCTCTTTCATGTATTCCCTTGCACTTCCCCTTGTTCTTTTTCCACGGGTGGTATCATTGTGGGTGAACAGGGGAGGTTAGAATTAGAGTGAAGAAAAGGGTTGGTGTTTGATATGGTTGGGATATTTGTTCCCACCCAAATCTCATGTTGAAATGTAATTCCCAATATTGGAGGTGGGGTCTGGAGGGAGGTGATTGGATCATGTGGGAGGAATTTTCTCATGAACAGTTCAGCACCATCCCCTTGGTGTTGTCTTCCTGATAGTGAGTGAATTCTCGTGAGATCTGGTTGTTTAAAAGAGTGCTGGCATCCCCCACTTCTCTCCCGTTCTCCTGCTTTTGTCATGTGATGTACTTGTTCCCGCTTTGCCTTCCACCACGATTGTGAGCTCCCTGAGGCTCCCCAGAAACCGAGTAGATGCCAGCACCATGTTTCTTGTATGGCCTGTAGAACTGTGAGCCAATCAAATGTCTTTTCTTTATAAATTAAACAGTCTCAGGTATTCTTTCTTTCTTTTTTTTTTTTTGAGACAGAGTCTTGTTCTGTTGCCCAGGCTGGAGTGCAGTGGCATGACCTTGGCTCACTGCAACCTCCACCTCCCAGGTCCAAGCGATTCTCCTGCCTCAGCCTCCCAAGTAGCTGGGATTACAGGTGCCCACCACCACGTCTGGCTAATTTTTTTATTTTTAATAGAGACGGGGTTTGTCATGTTGGCCAGGCTGGTCTTGAACTCCTGACCTCATGTGGTCCACCCGCCTAATTTATCCAAAATATATATATATACTTCTTTGTTCAATTTTATTATTTTTAGTTGCCTAATTCTGTTTAAGATAAGGTTAATAATTAAATTTGATTTTGTTCTCGAAGCAGACACCCAGTGATTATGGCATAGATGAGTAACAGGAATTCAAGTGTGAGGATAGCAGGTTGCATATGATCGTATGTCCCTGGGAAACCTGACAGCGGAGGCTTTCCTAGAGATAGCCAGATCTAATGCTGAGCCTGTGAGCACAACTGGATTAAAAGGCCTCTATTCTCAGACCTGGGGTTTTGAAGGATCCACAGGTACAGTTGTCCAAGCACTTGAACGACTCTAGTGGTTTCAGCCTGTCATGGGCATAGGGAAACATCTTGAGCTGGGAGAAGAAGGATGCTCAGTTGACATGTCAATCAGCTGGATCTCCAGCCACCTAAGCCCATGGGTGGATGAACTCACCTATCCAGCAGGGAATACCAGCTAGGAATGAAAGTCACTGGGTCAAGTAGGGATGGTACCACTTGAGAAAAAGGCAAAACAAAAGGTAAGTGGAAAGCAATCCCTCACCTGAGATGCCCACGAAATAAGAATGGAGATGATCAATAGCTAGGCCTGACTTAACTACACAATTATTCAGAAACTGAAAAATTATATGTGAAAATTTTATTCTACCTTAAAACCTATATTTGTACACTTACTATTCTGACTTAAGACTAAAGACTTTTCTTCAAGTGTGAACATGCTGATGAGCATTTCTCCTCATCCTTCTTGTATACACAGCACATATGTGCTTCATCTGATTACTAGTTCCTGTTTATTTAAAGTGGATGAAGAACTTAGGAAACATGGGCAAAGAAATCTGAGAGCAGACTCCTTCTAGATTTTCATCTTTCCCTCATCCTTACCAATGTTTCAACCATGGCTAAGTTGACAGTGATGTTTTTAGCAACTTGAGTCATTTAATAATAATTTCTATAACATTAAAGTCCATTTTTATGAAACACTTTTTCATACCCATATCTAGTCAATTTATGTAATATTTAGTTATACAATAATGTAATTATAGTAACTGGAGTTATCAGTTTTGAGGACAAACTCAGCTGACTTGTGGAAGGCATATAACCTAAACGGAGGAGACAGAAGTACTCAATGCTGGCCTGAGAGAAGCCTTCCATCCTCCCACGTGCAGAAACTTTGAGCATTAGTGAGCACATTTCACAGAGAGAACAGAAAGCACCTGCTAGTCCACCTGATTGGGTTAATAGAGTTTGATCAAGAGACTTCTTATTGGACCCAGCTCACCTCTCTGCCACACTCAATCTTAGTAGAACCCTGCTCCTAAGAGACTGCCTCTTGCTCTGGAAAGCTGTTTTGAACCTGGATCTTATCTATCAGCTTCAAGCATGCCAAGTGTGATGGGTTGGCTTTTAGATGTGCCCAGTGATCCCAGTCTCCTGGAATTCACACCTTGTGTAATCTCTCCCCTCCATGTGGGTAAGACCTGTGACTTGCTTCTTACCAATAGAATGTGACAGGGGTGATGGGATGTCACTTCCATGATTATATTACATAGGATTGCAACTTCCATCTGGCTGGCAGACTTTCTCTCTCTCAACTTACATGCTTTGATGAAACAAGCAGCCATTAGGGAGGCCTATGTAACAAGGAAATAAGGTGAGACTCTGGCTAATAGACCACAAGGAACTGAGTCCTGACAGCAACCATGAGATCTTGGAAGTGGATCCTTCCCCAGTTGAGTCTCAGATGAGACCCCAGCACCAGCCAACACTTGACTGCAGCTAAGAGGACACAGCTAAGCTATGCCTGGACTCCAGAAGCATGAGATAATAAATACGTGTGTTCTTTTAAGCTGCTTTTTAAAAAATGCAGGGCTAAATACCAATACTGCCTTGTTCAGAATATTTGATTTTATGTCTTCCTCAAGGGAACTAATATTGTTACACACACCAGTAAACAGTAAGATATGGTGAATACTTCCTTCAAAGGTTTTTATAAAGTGAAGCATTTATAGGTGAAATGATATGCTGTCTGGGATTTGCTTTAAAATCGTTCAGCAGCTGGGCATATTGGCTCACGCCTATAATCTCAGCACTTTGGGGGACTGAGGTGGGCGTATCACCTGAGGTCAGGAGTTCGAGACCAGCCTGGCCAACATGGTAAAACCCCATCTCTATTACAAATACAAAAATTAGCCAGGTGTGGTGTGGCATGCCTGTAATCCCAGCTACTGGGGAGGGTGAGGAAGGAGAATTACTTGAGCCCAAGAGGTGGAGGTTGCAGTGAACCGAGATTACACCACTGCACTCCAGCCTGGGTGACAGAGTGAGACTCTGTCTCAAAAAAAATAAAAAATAAAAAATCGTTCAGCAGGAGGAGGACAGGATGGGTTGGGGTTCAGAAGAATTGGGGGAATATCAATGAAACAAGTTTGGGAAGTTTGAGCAATGTATTGGTGTTTTTTTGTTTTTGTTTTTGTTTTTGTTTTTGAGACAGAGTCTCCTCTGTCACCCAGGCTGGAGTGCAGTGGCGTGATTTTGGCTCACTGCAACCTCTGCCTCCAGGATTCAAGCGATTCTTTTGCCTCAGCCTTCCGAGTAGCTGAGACTACAGGCGCACACCACCATGCCTGGCTAATTTTTGAATTTTCAGTAGAGACAGGTTTTGCCATGTTCACTAGGCTGGTCTCAAACTCCTGACTTCAAGTGATCCACTTGCCTTGGCCTCCCAAAGTGCTGGGATCACAGGCATGAGCCACCGTGCCTGGCCTGTGTAGGTAATTATTAAAGTGATGTGATGTGTACATAGTGGTTCACCATCTTATTCTGTCTACTTTTGTATATGTTTGAAAATTTCCATAATAAAGCAAAACAATTTCTGTAATGTGACACTGTTCTGCAAAAATAACAATAAATAATGAGTGTTACTAAATCCTGTGTTAAATATTGTACAGTGTAATGGAAATTATTTTTTTCAGACACTGTTTATACATGCAAGTTAGGGCATTGTTAATTATCCAGTTTTGGAGAGGGAGGGGTCCAAGACTGAAGCTTTTTAAGTGCATTTTGGTTGTTCAAGCTCTATGCCATCAATGATGATATTAATCGGCAATGACTTTGTATAGAAAATTTATGTAGCCAGCTGGGCCAGTGGCTTGCGCCTGTAATCCCAGCACTTTGGGAGGCCAAGGCAGGCGAATCACTTGAGCTCAGGAGTTTGAGACCAGCCTGGCCAACCTGGTGAAACCCTGTCTCTACTAAAAATGCAAAAATTAGCCAGGTATGGGGGCGCACACCTATAATCCCAGCTACTCGGGAGGCTGAAGCAGGAGAATTGCTTGAACCCAGGAGGCAAAGGTTGCAGTGAGCCAAGATCACATCACTGCACTCAAGCCTGGGCGACAGAGTGATATTCTGTCTCAAAAAATTTTTTAAAAGAAAGTTTAAATAGAAAAAGTCACAAACATATTGACTATACGTAGACACCATACATGTATATATGTGTGTATATATAGCTATACTGTGTACATATACATAATATATAGGTATATTATGAAAATAAAATATTCTGGATTTATTATTTAATATAATTTTGCAGATAGTTCTTCACTTCTGATAACATTGTTTTTCTCCTATAAAAGTGGGCACAATCCTTCCTGTTCATTCATTCACTGAAAAAATATTTACTTATTGGGTGCCAAACTCTGTATTAGGCAATATTTAATATCTAAATATAAGCCACACATATATAAGGCTAGTAACATAAATAAAACAGAAGATGGTACTATAACGAAACAAACAGTTTCTGTGGAAAGTTTCACCAAACTTGGGGAAAGCCTAGAGTGAAAATTAAAGTAACTCGATTCTTCTCAGAACCAGCACATTCAATAGAATGGGGACAAATGAGGCCTTCCATTTAGCAAGAAAAGCCTCTCTTTTATTGCCTTTTAAAAGTATTTCATGGCCGGGCGCGGTGGCTCAAGCCTGTAATCCCAGCACTTTGGGAGGCCGAGACGGGCGGATCACGAGGTCAGGAGATCAAGACTATCCTGGCTAACCTGGTGAAACCCCGTCTCTACTAAAAAATACAAAAAAACTAGCCGGGTGAGGTGGCGGGCGCCTGTAGTCCCAGCTACTCGGGAGGCTGAGGCAGGAGAATGGTGTAAACCCGGGAGGCGGAGCTTGCAGTGAGCTGAGATCCGGCCACTGCACTCCAGCCTGGGCAACAAGAGCGAGACTCCGTCTCAAAAAAAAAAAAAAAAAGTATTTCATTCAGTCACTAAGTCATTCAACAAATATTATTGAATATGTGTACTATGATAATCAAGGAGCTTATTGTTTGGTAAGAAAGAAGTGGAAATTCCTTAAAGTCCAGCCTTCAGGAAGAAAGTGGCATTTTTGAGCAAGATCCTTAAGCACAGGACTTCTTTACAGAGGCTTGAAATTACCTTTCGAGAAGGAAATGATTGGGCAGGAAATGATATTAATGGAAATGAAAGCATGTGCACAGTCCGTTGCAAAGCTTCTTATGTATATGGTCTCATTTGATTCTCATTCAATATTCAAGAAATATTGTCTATCCACACAAAAGCTTACTTGAATGAAACTGATAGTAAAGCCACCAGTTAAATCTTGCTAACAAGACATTCCTGTTATAAGGAAGCAAATGACTGTTGTCTCTGGCTTTGTAGGTCCCATATGATGGGGTGCAAAGCTCTGTATTAGTCACTATTAAATATCTAAATATAAGTCACACATAGATCTTCACATGAATGGATATTTGCTCCAATAGAGAAAAAATGAATAAACTTTATCCAGTGTATTACTTGTTTTAATGTAGGTGACTGAAAGAAGTGGAAATAGGCCAGAGAAGAGTAAAGGAAAAAAAAAAGAAGCTCTATGAATGTAAATGTGCCCTTTTCCTGCAATAAAAACTCATGTTTATAACACACCTTAGAGTTACAAAATGCTGCTGCGTGTGCATTGCTTTATTTAATCTTCTCATAACTACCCCCATGTGGAAAGTATTTCCTTTTTTTTTTTTTTTGAGACGGAGTCTTGCTCTGTCGCCCAGGCTGGAGTGCAGTGGTGCAATCTCCACTCGCTGCAAGCTCCGCTTCCCGGGTTCACGCCATTCTCCTGACTCAGCCTCCGGTGTAGCTGGGACTAGAGGTGCCTGCCACCGTGCCCAGCTAATTTTTTTTTTTTTTTGTATTTTTAGTAAAGACGGGGTTTCACCGTGTTAGCCAGGATGGTCTCGATCTCCTGACCTCATGATCCACCCATCTCGGCCTCCCAAAGTGCTGGGATTACAGGCGTGAGCCACCGTGCCTGGCCTATTTCCATTTTTTTACAGACCAACAATTTATTTTATTTTGTTTTTATTTTTTCCTATTTATTTCTTTTAAAAATTTTTCAATTTTTTTTGTGGGTACATAGTAGGTATATATGTTTATGGGGTACATGAGGTGTTTTGATACAGGCATGCAAAGAGGATCATGAAGAATGGGGTCTCCATCCCTGAAGCATTTACAAATTGAGTTGCAAACAACCCAGTTACACTTTTTTATTTTAAAATGTGCGATTGTTATTGGCTATAGTCACCCTGTTGTGCTATCAAATTGTAGGTCTTATTCATTCTTTCTATTTTTTGTACCCATTAACCATACTCACTTCTCCTACCAGCCTCCTACTACCATTTCCAGTCTCTGGTAACCATCCTTCTACTTTCTATGTCCATGAGTTCAATTGTTTTGATTTCTAGATCTCACAAATAAGTGAGAACATGAGATGTTTGTCTTCCTGTACCTGGCTTATTTCACTTAACATAATGATCTCCAGTTCCATCCATGGTATGTCCATTTCAAAATATGAAAACAGAGATTCAACAATGTGGAGCACTTTGCCCAGTGTCACACAGCAAGCAAGTGATAAGAGTCAGGACTCAGACCCTCGACTTCTAACTCTGTTGTAGACACTGAGATCTACCACCTGAATCCTTCCTTAAGGAAGGACATGCTGCCCAGTTATGGGAAGTTTGATTAGCAAACATCCTCCACCTTTCTGTCAGCTCCTTCCACAGCTGCAGAGAGTCACCTTACCCCAAGGTCACACCTTTCCTGGGACAGCCTGCTTCTGGTGAGTGAGAGAGGGAGGGCTATAAAGGCAAGGCCATTTTGGCTTTAGATGGGGCACTTGAACGAGCATTATTTGTTCCAGAGTTTCCTACTGGGTTGGCCAAGGCTTTGTTGGACCTGCACAGTAGTTCGTCTTCTCCCTCTGCCCAATAGTGTTTCTTCCCTCTTCCTTGCACAAATGTTTATCCCTAACAAATATCTTGTACCCCAAATTTCATTTCCATGCCTGCTTCTGCAGAACCCTGTGACAGTTGATACTGGGAGCGTTCTGAGAAAGCAGCCAATAGGATGGACTTTTGGAGTCAGATCACTCACCTCTCAGGTGAAAATGAGAACCCCTTATTCACTAGTGAGGAGTACAGATGGCACCAGGAAGCAGTCTGATTGTTTAAACTTTCACCTGAGGTGCATTGGAAATGCATTATGGGTGTGATACAGAAGGCATTTGAAATATAGGGAGGGAATATTAACTATGTAGCTGACAAGATCAGATGACTAAAGATTTAATTAACTGCTGAGGGTAATAGGCAATTGAAAGCCAGGTGCAAAAGCTGAGAAGGCCTCTGTGATTATATACAAAAGAGCTCTTTTGCCTGGTTCAGTGGCTCATGCCTATAATCCTGGCACTTTTGGAGGCTAAGGTGGGAGGATTGCTTGAGGCCAGGGTTTTGGGACCAGCCTGAGCAACAAAACAAGACCCTGCCTCTACAAAAAATTTTAAAAAATCAGCTGGGGGTGATGGCGCATGCCTGTGGTCCCAGCTACTCAGGAGGTGGCAGTGGAAGGATTGCTTGAGTCAGGAATTTGAGGCTGCAGTGAGCTAAGATCACGCCACTGCACTCCAGTCTGGGTGACAGAGAGACACCCTGTCTCAAAAAAAATAAATAAGTAAATAAAAATAAAAATTAGAAAGCTATTTCATCTCCTATGAGGAGGGCAGAGTACTCTGGGAACTAAACCTAGGACTCAATAGTCAGAGTGGCTGGACTTCTACTAAGGTTAAATACCCAACCAAGGCAAGGCCTGCCAAGAGCAGCTTGGTGGGGGAGACCCTAACCCAGTGGCGCTAGAGGAATTAAAGACACACACACAGAAATATAGAGGTGTGGAGTGGGAAATCAGGGGTCTCACAGCCTTCAGAGCTGAGAGCCTTGAACAGAGATTTACCTATGTATTTATTGACAGCAAGCCAGTGATAAGTATTGTTTCTATAGATTATAGATTTAAAGTATACCTTATGGGAAACAAAGGGATGGGCAGAAATAAAGGGATGGGTCTGGATACTTAACTGCAGCAGGAGCATCTCCTTAAGGCACAGATCGCTCATGCTATTGTTTGTGGTTTAAGAACACCTTTAAGTGGTTTTTCGCCCTGGGTGGGCCAGGTGTTCCTTGCCCTCATTCCCGTAAACCCACAACTTTCCAGCATGGGTGTCATGGCCATCACGAACATGTCACAGTGCTATAGAGATTTTGTTTATGGCCAGTTTTGGGGCCAGTTTATGGCCAGATTTTGGGGGGCCTGTTCCAAACAAGGCCCTTGGTTGGAAAAATCAGGCACTGTGACACATGGATGGAGTCATCTAGGTGAATGACTACAAAGATTTTGACTCCCCACACTCCCCTAAACCTTCTGAACCAGTAGATGTGACCCACCTCATTCCTATCAAGAGCTAGCACCCTACTAGCACCCATGGTAGAAGACTATGCAGAGGCCTCTTCCCACATGACAACATATGTTCCCTGTTAGGGCCTGCTCCCACTTCCCTTTCAGGGCACTAGCCTCACAGTCAGGGATCAGTTTAAGCATAGCTGCTGGGGATATGCTGCGCTGGGATATGCTGGGCCTTGCAAACGAGGAAAGGGATTACACTTCAAAGAAACTGCAATAAGTAGCTGACGTGTACTAGCAGGAGAAAGGGGAATATACACATGAGGTTGGGTTCTGAGGGGGCTTGATCAAGGCGGTGGGAATAGAGGCAGTGGGATCATACAATAGGAAAAGTTTGCTGACTTGGGAGTGCTTTCCTGAGATACGGGATTTAACATCCTGTCAAAGACCCCAGGAAATGGTGCAAATTTTCTACTAAGATGGCTCCTAGATGTAAGAAATACAGCCTATGCTGAGTGAAGTTGAAATGTCAGAATTGCTGCGGCAAATTGCAGAGGGAGGGATTCGAGGCTCAAGGAAGTGAGCATGCTGGAACTCATGTCACTATGTACAACCACAAGACCCACCAGAAGACTGTATTCTGTGGAAAGGTTCAGAGGACACACTGTTCAACAAGGCCATCAGGAATCCACTGGCAAGATGATCGCCAGCAAGCATCACTCAAAATTTCAGTAGTGGCCTCCTCTGCAGGTCAGAACTGACAACAGGAAAAGCCCTTATAAACTTAGCTCACTGATAGCACTATGGATGATAAGACCCAAGACAGCAGAGGGCAGGTGGTGGTCCTTAATCTCCAGAAGCCAGGAAGTTGCAATTATTATAAGACAAAGTTAGCATGACAGTTCAGGAAGCCTGATCCAGGAGAGTTATGGAGATGGTTAATAGAACAGAGCATCTCCAGGGGCAAAATTTATTGAAAAGAGTATTACTCAGCTTGTAATAACTGAAAATATCTGGGAGGCTGAGGGCAGTCACTTCAGTAAAAAAAAGTCATGATCTCTTGTAGAGTTTTCAGATTTGAGCCAGTTTTCAGTTCCAGAACTCACTAACAGAAGAGGTGATTGGGTCCCTAGGAGAAAGGACACTGCCATGATTCTTCTTTTTCCTCCTGCAGAGACCTCTGGGCATGCATTTAGGTAACTGTGCACTAGAGAAAGGGAATACTTAGATGTTTCAAGGAGTGTTGGACCTGGAGTCTGAGTTGACATGGACACTCAGAGACCCAAAGCATCATCATGGCCCACTGTGAGAGTGGGGACATATGGGAACCAGGTAAGAAATTGAGTCTTGGCCAAGATCCAGCTCACAGGAACTTCACTGGGTACAAGAACTCAGTGGTCATTACCCCAGTCTCCAAGTGTATGATCGGGTAGTTGGGGCAGCCATTACTTTGTGTCTTTGGCCTGAGATAAGAACTGTTACAATGGGGAAGGACAAGTGGAAGCCTCTGATACTAAACCACCACCACCACCACTCCTGGCCAAGATAGTAAATTATCACATCCCCTTGGGGTGGTGGTATATGCAGATTAGCATCCTTAAGGATCTAAAAGATATAGAGGTGGCGATTCTCATCATAGCTCCATTTACCAGTCTTGTGCCTGAAAAAACCAGATAGATCCTTGGAGATGACTGTAGGCTGCTGCCAGCTGAACCAAATAGTAGCTCTGATCATAGTTGCTGTGTCAGACCTGATATCTTTGTGGGAACAGATTGATATAGCCTCCAATATATGTTGTGTAGGTGTTGATTTGGAAAATTCATTCTTTTCTATTTCAATCATAAAAAAGAATCAGAAATATTCAAATAAATAGGAAGAAATATAAATTTATAGTTTTGCCCTGGGCCTATATTAGCTCTTCTACCTTCTGTCATAATTTAGTCTGAAGAGAGTAAAAACATCTGGACATCCTGCAGAATATCATATTAACCTATTACATTGATGATGTTTTGTTGATCAGACCAGATGAGCAGGAGGTAACTAGTGTGCTACCTCTTGGTAAGACACATATACTCTGAGGGTGGGAGATAAACTCTATAAAGATTTAGAGGTTTACCAGATCCATAAAAATTTTAGAGGTCCAGTGGTTCAGGGTATACTGGGGCATTCTCTCCAAAGTAAAAGTAAAAGATAAATTCCTGCACATTGCACCTCCTGGCACAAAGAAGGAATCATGACACCTGGTGGGCCTCTTTGGGTTTTAGAGGCAATGTATCCCACATCTAGGGATTCTGCTCCATCCCTCTATAACAGGTGACAAGGAAGGTTACTAGTTATGCCTGGGGCCCAGGAGCAGCAAAGGGCTCTGCATCAGGTCCAGGCTGTCATGTCAGTGCCCTGCCTGACACTTGGGCCATACAATCTAGCAGATCGTGTGGTGTTGGAGGTATGAGTGGTGGGAAAAGATGCAGAATGGATTCTGCGGCAACCCCCTGTTGGAGAATAATGATGCAGGCCCCTGGGATTCTGGAGAAAGGCCATGTCGCCTACAGAAGAGAATCACATGCCTTATGAAAAACAACTTCTGGTATGCTATTGGGCCCTGGTAAAGATGAAACACCTGGCCGGGAATGGTGGTTCACGCCTGCAATCCCAACACCTTGGAAGGCTAAGGCAGGCAGGTTACTTGAGCCCAGGAGTTGGAGACCAGCCTGGCCAATATGGTGAAACTCCATCTCTACTAAAAATACAAAAATTAGCCGGGCATGGTGGTGGACATCTGTAATCTCAGATACTCGAGAGGCTGAAGCAGGTTAATCACTTGAACCCGGGAGGCAGAGGTTGCAGTGAGCCGAAATCATACCACTGCACTCCATCCTGGGTGACAGAGAGAGACCCTGTTTCAAAAAAATTAATTAATTAAAAAATATGAAACACCTGACCACAGAACACCAAGTGATCATGGAACTAGAACTGTTTATCATGAGCTGGGTCTTATCAGACCCACTAAAGGTCAGGCGGACCCAGCAACAATTCATCAAAAGACAAAAGGGGGCTTTCCAGGAGTGCTTATGAGGAGGACTACGGGGCACTAGTAAAGTGCAAGATCAGGTAGCCTAGACCACCATGGCATGCACCACTGTTATACAAGTGCCCTCCTTCAGCTCATGCCTGCAACTTTATGGGGATTCCATCAGATCAACTGAAGAAAAGAAGGAAAGGTTTGGTTTATGAATGGATTGGGTCAGTATGCGGGTGCAAGCCAAAAATGGACACTGGCTGCATTATAGCCTCTCTTGGGAGATTGGGGGTGCTTGAAAGACAGTGACAGGTGAAAATCCTCCCAGTGGGCCGAGCTTTGGGTGATGCACTTTATCACCCACCTTGGGTGGAAAGAGAAGTGGCTTGAGGTTAAAATATTTATGAAGCTGTGGTCACTGGTGAATGGCCTGCTCAGCTTGTAAGGCGTTTGGAAGGGAAAAGTCTGGAAAATTGGAAACAATGATATCTGAGGTAGAGGGATGTAGATAGACGTGTGCAAGTGGGCACTAAGCATGAAATGTTTGTAGCACATATTGACGCCAGTTAGAGAGCATCTAGCTCAGAAGAAGCATTGAACAACCAAGCAGACAAAATGACCTTGGCAGTTGACATCAGCCAGTCTCTATCCTTGGCCACCTCAGTATTGGTGCAATAGGCATGTGAACAGAGTGGCCACTGAGGCAGAGAGGGAGGCTAAGCCTGGGTCCAACAGCATGGACTCCCACTTACAAAGACCAATCTTGCAATTGCCACTAAAGAATGTTCAGCCTGCCAGCTACAGAGACCAACAATGAGCCCCTAATATGGTGCCATTTCTTGAGGAGACCAACAGGTCACTTGGTGGTGAGTTCACAACATTATGCCCCTTCCATCCTGAAAGGGCCAATGGTTCATTCTCATAGGAATACATGCATATTTCCAGTATGAGTTTAACTTTCCAGCCTGCAGGGTCTCAGGCAGCACTTCTATTTCAGGACTTTGGTAGTATTAGATCCACCAGTGTGGTATTCCACGTAACACTGAGACAGACCAGAAGACCAACAAAAGAGATGCAGGAGTGGGCCCAGGATCAGGGGACCCACCAATCGTGTTACATAGCACACCATCCAGAAGCTGCTGGTCTGATAGAGCATTGAAACAGCCAGCTGAACTACATTTCCCAGAATTCCCTCACTCCTATGTTTCCAATTAGAGTGGGTCACAGAGATCTTTTGGAGATTTGTTGGGCCTTAGTCAGTTAGGAGCCATATAGTTTCTACATTGGAAAATCAGTGCAGGGAAACCAGGTGCAGTTGTAGCTCATGCACATTGTCACTTATCTATTGGCTCACCTCAGTGGCGTGCAGCAGCAACTGGGTCAGCAGCGGCTGCTACACCTTCCTCCCAACCATCCTTTAGTGTCTCAGACTCCTGGATATAGGCCAGGTGTGTGTGTAGCTGTGGGCAAAGGGCACCAGCTTCCCCTGCAGGATACCCACATCACCCAAGTTGGAGATAACGAGAGACTGATACAGACCCTAGTTCATCCTCCTGTGTTCCAGCTCATGCTTCTGGGTTCTAGTTTGTCTCTGTTCTCCTCCACTTTTCATTCATTGTCCCCTCCTGACTGTCCTGCAGACTTCATGCTACGGCATTAAATGTGAAGAAATGCAGAGGCTGTTTAACCAGTCCTGCTCCCACAATTAAGGTCAAATCTCTGATGGATAGATAGATGATAGATAGATAGATAGATAGATAGATAGATAGATAGATAGATAGATAGATGTAGATGGTATAGATATAAAAATAAAATCTCTTGCTGGGTGTGGTGGCTCACTCCTATAATCCCAGCACTTTGGGAGGCTGAGGCGGGCATATCACTTGAGGTCAGGAGTTTAAGACCAGTCTGGCCAACATGGTGAAACTTCATCTCTATCAAAAAATACAAAAATTAGTCAGGCATGGTGGCATGCACCTGTAATCCCAACTACTTGGGAGGCTGAGGTGGGAGAATCATTTGAACCCGGGAGGCGGTGGTTGTAGTGACCTGAGGTAGCGCCACTGCACTACAGCCTGGGCAACAGAGTGAAATTCTGTCTCAAAATAATAATAATAATAATAATAATAAATAAAAATCTCTTAATGGCCCCATTTCTCTGATTGAATCCTGACTAATATAGGAACTTTGTGCTCTGTAACTCTTGACAGGGTTCAGGACACGCTACCCCCAACTATGATACCTTGGCATTTGAGAAAACAGCAGAAGCAGTTTTTCCTGTTTCGCTGGGTCTTCATTTCTGAGGGTTCCTATGTCACTTAAAACTTGTGTTAAATAAATTTGTCTCCTTTTATCTTGTTAATTTGTGTTTTGTTATAGGGGTGCTAGGTATGAACCTCACAATGGGTGAGGAAAGAAACATTTTCTCCCTTACATGCTACAGGGCTAGAGGACCTGGTCTCCAAAGGAGACACATCATTTCCAGAGTCAACCTCTTACTGAATTATAAGCTACAGCTGCTGCCTGGACACTTTGGGCTCCTTGTGTCCAGAGACCAGTAGGCCAGAAGAGGGGTCACTGACTTGGTAGCAGTAATTCACTCAAATTATCAGGAGGAGATGGGGCTGCTGTTCCACAATGGGGAGAGGGAGAAATAGGTGTGCCACCTGGGCATATCTCAGTACTTCCTTGCCAAATTGTGACTATAAGTGGACAGATACAGCAGCCCCAGCCTGAGAAGGGGATAATGACCAGGCTGCTCTTAGCCCCTCAGAAATTAGGGTCTGGGTCAGGCCAACCAGGAAGCCATCATGGCCACCAGAGGGCAGTAGCTATGGGTGAGCGTGACCTAGAATGAGCAGTGGAGGCGGCAGGTGCTGAGAAACAGTTGCAGCCCCAAGACTAACTGTAGCAGTGGGGGCTGTAGTTTGTCCTACTAATACCACTCTTCCAAGGTTCCCTTCTGGGAGAGGCGTGAAGGAATTGAGAAAGAGATGCAAGCGATGGACTGTGGTAGACACAAAGATGCACCACCTCAAGAAAGGATTTGCTGTCCAATGGTGGGGAGTGAGGTTGGCAGGCAGTCTCCAGCTGTCAGCTCCTGCAAGGCCTGACTTACCTGCAGAGAGACACTCATACACTCGGCCCCAGGTTATATTCTTCCAGACAGAGGCAGCTTGCATCTGGCGACTCAATGAGGCAGGAGAATAAAAGCCCAGGGGGCAGGTGCGGTGGCTCACGCCTGAAATCCTAGCACTTTGGGGGGCCGAGGCGGGTGGCTCACGCCTGAAATCCTAGCACTTTGGGGGGCCGAGGCGGGTGGCTCACTTGAGCCCAGAAGTTCGAGACCAGCCTGGGCAACATGGTGAAACCCCGTCTCTACAAAATATACAAAAATTAGCCGGGCATGGTGGCGCACGCCTGTGGTCCCAGCTACTCAGAGGGCTGAGGTGGGAGGATCGCTTGAGCCCAGGAAGTAGAGGCAGCAGTGGGCCATGATTGCACCACTGCACTGCAGCCTAGGTGACAGCGTGAGCCTCTGCCTCAAAATAAAATAAAATAAAGTAAAACAAAAGCCCAGGTATTTCTACCCAATTCGGGGCACTCTGATGAACAATACTCCAGAGGTCCCTGCTGGGGTTGCTGAGGTTTTGTCAGGCTTGCATGGCGATTCAACTTCTCTCTGCCCAGTCTTGCTTCCTCCCCCTTTTCCTTCACAGGTGTCAATCCCCAGTAAACATCTACCACCCAAAATTCCATCTCATTATCTTCTACCAGAGGAACAAAGTGGGCAAACTCCACGTCTCCTGCTTTTTCTAGTACAGCACTCTCCCCTGGCACAAACATAGGAACTGGAGCCCCTTTGCTCTCAGCAGTTTATTTTTAAACATACCTTAATATATACCCAAAGGAAAAGATTCAAGATAACACATGTTTTGTGGGGGAAAAAGTCCTTATGCTACATGCAAATATATTTTTGTACTCATTAAAACCACATAAAAGTGTATTATGCATTTTAAAAGGTTGATTACCTCAAAACCAGAAATGCCCTCCAGGCTCTCTGCTGACATAACCCACATTTACGAAGTCAAAAGCAGCTTTCCCGATTTTCTTCTCCTTCATTGTGTGAAGGGGAAATGTTTTTTTGTACAATCTTGCATACATTTGTCAGTTTGAAAGAAAACATTTTGTCTTGTTATTGAAGATATTTTAGTAAAAAGATCCTGAAATATTTTTTCAAGGATTGATTCAGTTATGAGTGAGCAGAATATGATTCCTTTACTGTAACTTTAAGAAGATTACCAGGGAGTCAAGGAAAGAAGAGGAAAACATATAAATCATCAAGTGTAATTAACACTTTCTAAGCAGCAAGGTTCGGGGGTGAGGGTTCACAGCATTTATTTTTCTCAAAAATTAGTTAGCTTTCAATGAAAACACTTTAGGAGGCAAATAATCTAAGGAAAAAATGAGTATTGGGTGAAATAGGATCAATCATTTTGAATTATAAAAGTCAGAGCCCAAAGCTAAAGTGAGTGTTCATCAAAGAGTCCTGGTTGTTTATTGATTTGGCTCCATCAGTGCTGGAGCTTTCTTTATTTAGAGAGCTGTTAGTTGGGCTTCAAATTTCAGTTGTTCTCGTTGATGTTACTGTTACCATCCATTCCATAACCATAGGAAGAGGATGCTGTGTCTTCATGTAGACCTACTAACCTGCCATCAGAAGACATGCACACGTCAGTCTTTCCAGTAACAAGCTGCATCTTCACTGCTCATCTCAGCCATTTAGATGACTGACTCAAGTTGAGTCCAGGTGGCAGTATTAAATGAGTCTGTCTTTGGGAAAGTTAAATAATCTCTACGATGATTAATCTTTGGCTCATTAATTTTAGCACAAAAGGTGACCTGATATAATGGGGCAAGCATCCTAATGGAGTTGGACAGGCTTGGTTTGAATCCCAGATCCACCACTTGCTAGCTCTGTGATACTGACTAAGTCATTTCATATCTCTGAGCCTCGGTTTCCTCACCTGTAAAAAAATGAGTGGCAATCAAGGATTTTTGTGCAGACTACACAAGACAATGCATGTGGAAATGTGTGACACATGATAAAGTTTTGTTACTAGGCTCCAACCAATAGCCCAAATACAGGCTAGGGTGCTAGTGACATAAGGAGAATCTCTTAGGTATGCCTCCTGTCATGGTCTGAAACATACATGACAACACCTGTTGCGGAGTCAACAGGCATGGGCTGAAAGGCAAAAGTAATTCTTTGAGGATACCCCATAACACATCCTCATAGAACCAGTAATAAGCCCAGTCTCCTGGGAAATGACAACCTACACCCAGTGAAACATAGCAATCATCAGAAAGTTGAGTGTGATCAAAGGTGTCATTCACTGAGAGAGGTAGTGAGGTGGAGGGAGAGAGAGACCCTGTGAACAATAGCTCTGACCACTAAACAGGGGAGACACCACCTTGGTACTCAGTATGGAAAGGAGGGTACACCTACAATACATAGATAACTATAGCTTCAGTGTCTTATGAGTACAAAGGACAAGACAATGACTTATTTTTATCTGAGCAGCTGTAGTAGTGGGTCCCCAGCTGCATGGCTCCCTGTGCCAAGGGGAAATGAAAAATGCTATAGTAGCCTCTCTTGTCTCCATTCCCTTTTCCTAGATGAGATTTTTCCCTCTGGAGCACTATAGCAGGGCTTTCTTCCTCCTTCTGGTACTCTGCCTGCTAGACCCAGGGCCCAGTCGAACACAGACCTGATTGGAAGGGGGCTGGGTAGGCTCTAACCCAAGAAATTCCCTCTACAGGATCCTTCCTGAGGCCAGAAGAGCCATCACAATAGATTTGCTACTTTGCCTTAAGACTTCGTATACTAATAAAACCAACATGTCTTCTCTGCAACTTGCTCCACCTTCCCAAATATATACACACATCACTGATACACATATTATGAATTAGTTCATCATATTCTCTCCAGGGAACACAATAGGTATAAAAAGCTTGGTGAGAGTAATAGCTGGGAGGAGACAGATAGATTTGGTCGATTTCCCATTGTCAATTAGGCAATAATGATAATAACAAGGATGACATTTATTGACTGTATGTGATCTCATCTTACCTCTCAAAAACACTATTTATGAGCCCTGTCTTACAAGATGAGGAAACTGAGCTACAGAGAATTACACAAGTTGCCCAAGGTCACACAGCTAGTAAGTGGATAACCAAAGTTTGTGCACTTAACCTCTATGCTCTATGCTTCTTTGGAGAGAGGAGCAACTGTGATGTTTCTCTTTCATACATCTCCTTGAAACCAGTCTACTCACGGCAGACTTGGCTTATGACAAAAATCTCTTAGGTCTTTTGTTTCCAAAACAAAAATGATAGCGTTCAAAGGTAGAGTAGCATCAGCAAAATGGTTTTCTGCAGTTTGTTATCTGGAACCTTGTCTTTATGTCTTGAGAACATCATTCTCCAGTCTATCTGCAAATGACCAAAAATGTTGGAATTCCCAGTAGTTTTCAGGGTAGAACCTCAAACGAGACATTAAAAATCAGCAACATGGCTGGGCGAGGTGACTCACACCTGTAATCCCAGCACTTTGGGAGGCCGAGGCGGGCGGATCACCTGAGGAGGTCAGGAGTTTGAGACCAGCCTGTCCAGCGTGGCGAAACCCTGTCTCTACTGAAAATACAAAAATTAGCTGGGCGTGGTGGCAGGTGCCTGTAATCCCAGCTACTCGGGAGGCTGAGGCAGGAAATCACTTGAACCCGGGAGGTGGAGGTTGCAGTGAGCCGGTATTGTGCCACTGCACTCAAGCTTGGGCAACACAGCAAGACTCCATCTCAGCAAACAAACAAAAAAAATCAGTAACATGTAACATACCAGTGCTCTAATTCATTGCTGCTGAGTCCTCTTTGAAGCCAAATAAACCTTCCATATTCACATTCCAGAAATGTCCCTGCCTCCTACTCCCATGCTTTGTCTGGAAAAATCCTTCATATCCTTCAAGGCCCAGCTCAAATGTCACCTCCTTTACGAAGTGGTTCCCAGTCCCACAGGCAGAATTAATTGATCTTCCTTTATGCTCCCACAGCACTTTATATTAGCGTTGGTGGTATAGCTCTTACCACATTGTTTAAGTTAATTGCATAAGTAAGCTCCTTGAGGTCAGAGACTTGTCTTATTCATAAACCCTTTGATTCCCATATTCCCAGCCTAGCACATACCTTATTTCATCAAATCGAAAACTCCATCAATTGTAAGACACACCATTATTTCATGAATTACTAAGAGAAACAAAATACTGACAATTATTCTATGACATATCATCAATTTGAAGATGTGTCCCAAATTCAGGAAATGTCAATAAATTTTTAAAAATGTGTTTTAGAAGGAATTAACTGTGGCAATAAGTACTCACCAAATGTTTATAGAACTGAATTATTAAACCAAGGTGGAACAGATATTTCTAGAGAACTGTGACAGCCCATGCTTCTTAATAAGTAAGGGATTAGAAGTTGGTGATGAATGGTGTGTGACTGCTTTGCTGATTTCAAATATTTTACCCAACAGATTAGTTAAAGGGATGAGTGGCCTGATGTGCCATTCCTATTTAAAAATAAAATAAAATAAAATAAACACCTCCAAGGACCAAGCCTGCTGGCTCATGCATGTAATCCCACTCCTTCAGAAGGCTAAGGCAGAGGATTGCTTGAGGCCAGGAGTTTGAGGCCAGCCTGGACAACATAGTGAGACCCTGTCTCTAAAAATATAAAAAATTAGCCAGGCATGGAGGCAAGCCCCTGTAGTCTCAATTACTCAGGAGGCTGAGGTGGGGAGGATTGCTTGAACCCAGGAGTTCAAGGCCGCAGTGAGTTACTTGTGCCACTGCACTCCAGCCTGGGCAACAAGGCCAGCCCCCACCTCTAAAACAACAACAACAACAAAGACACCTCCAGATCTCCCATTTAATATACTAGAAAGTAAAGTGATGATATACTGATTCTAGTTCCTTAAACTAGTTCAACGCACTGCTGTTATCATCTGCCCATGAAGAGGAATAGTAGCTCAGCTTTCTCCCAGTTTATTCCAGCCCTGCTTTTATTTTGATGCAATCCCTTCCTAATTCCAAACTGTTGGTCTGTGACATTGGCCCTATGAAGTTTCTCCTTGGCCCTATGAAGTTAGTGATCGTATATTACTTCTCTGGTTAGTGTCTGTCTGAACCTATACTTTCCATAGGATCTTTCCATAGGGCAGGCCTTGCTGGGTCTTAGTATTTCAGGCTGTCTCATCAAGAATCTGAATTCTAGTTCCATCCTAGAAAGAAACCCCACCCCCTGCCCTAGACCTAGTCTAAGCCATACACTTAATGTCTCTCGACCTCCTTCCACCACTCTTTCCCTGCCCCCAAGCACGCATACACGCTCAGGCAAGATAAACCAAATTGTCACTGAAAACCTTAAATGTATGGTTGGTTCACAGAAATACTCCTGGAATAAAAGTTCCTCTTTGAAAATAGAATTATAGGCCAGGCATGGTGGCTCATGCCTGTAATTCCAGCACTTTGGGAGGCTGAGGTGAGTGGATCCCTTGAGCTCAGGAGTTCGAGACCAGCCTGGCCAATATGGCAAAATCCCATCTCTAAGAAAAATACAAAAAAAATTAGCTGCCTGTAATCCCAGCTACTCAGGAGGCGGAGGCACGAGAATTGCTTGAACCCATGAGGCAGAGGTTGCAGTGAGCTGAGATCATGCCACTGTACTCCAGCCTGGGCAACAGAGCAAGGCACAGTCTAAAAAAAAAAAATGAAAAAAGAAAAGAAAAGAAAATGGAATTACACTAGCCAGACGTGGTGGCATATGCCAGTAGCCCAAGTTACTGGGGAGGATCACTTGAGCCCAGGAGTTTGAGTCCAGCCTGGGCAACATAGCAAGACCCTGTCCCCCTCTCTCTAAAAATAAATAAATAAATGAATAAATAATAATAAAAAAAGAATTACACTGAAAGGATTGAGCCTAGTAGCTTAATTAATACATTATAAAATTTTTAAACATGTAAGCAGCTCTTTGCATTAGCATTCAGGGAATGAGAGTCTTTATGAGGCAAGTACAAAGGGGTAATTTTATAAGGGGGTGATGAAGAAGACAGTAAAACAGGGCAACGAGTTCCTAGTTTGCTTTCATACTTAGACCCTTGGTGGGAAGCCAGTGACCACTAAAAACCTGAAAGTCATCTCCCCCTTTGAGGCGGGCTGCCAGTGCTTGGGTTAGGTTTATCAGGACTAAGTCAGAAAGCTCCAACGATTAGCATCTTCCAATTTACGCCAATCTTCCCAGGCAAGGCAAGACTTGTTCAGCCTCCAGGTCAGCTTAGTCAGTATCCATTCAGTGCCTTCCCCACCCTTAATGAATAAAGAGGAAACAAGAGAAAGGTAGAGAAACAACCTCTATTGATTTATTATTGATAGTATTTGGAGATGTTCAATCTATGTAAAGGACCCTGCTTATATTTTCTTTCGAAGGGGGTCTGCAAAGTAGGTCCCCCAAAGTATTAGAATTGAATGCATCCAGGCTGGGCGCTGTGGCTCACGCCTGTAATCCCAGTACTTTGGGAGGCCGAGGTGGATGGATCATGAGGTCAGGAGTTCGAGACCAGCCTGGCCAAGATAGTGAAACTCTGTCTACTGACAAAAAAAAAAAAAAAAAAAAATTAATTAGCCAGGTATAGTGGCAGGTGCCTGTAATCCCAGCTACTCAGGAGGCTAAGGCAGGAGAATTGCTTGAACCCGGGAGGCGGAGGTTACAGTGAGCCGAGATTGCCCCACTGCACTCTAGCCTGGGTGACAGAGCAAGACTCCATCTCAAAAAAACAAAACAAAACAAAACAAAAAAGAATTGAATGCATCCAATGCCATAGGCGTTTTACTTCCTTACAGGTAGAGTTACACTTGCAAATAAAATCATTGAGGTGAAATCACAGAACATTAGAACTGAACAGAATCTTGATGATAGATCTGCTGCCTTGTTTCATAGTTAAGGACGTTTAGGGGAAGAAAGTTAACTAACTAGTTACTGGCAGAGCAAGTACTAGAAGCCAAATCCCCAGTCTGGGGATTTTCCCAACAGGGAAGATACCTAAACCCTTACAATTGTATCTCATCCTCATAGTCTGCAGTTACATTTGGTTCATTAGGCTTTAAAACACCATGCAAATAGAGCTCCTATTACAGGATATCTTGATAACTGATACAAACAAATGGTAAAGGATCAACTGGCCCATCACTTCCACCAAAAGATTGAGGCAGTACATTTTCACCACGTATAAGTGTAAAATAAATTGTCATCACCTGGGGCCCTTACAGGGCTGGATTACTGTAAAAATCAAGCCAGCTCACTGAAAGTTTATCCAGATGACATCCAACTTCACCACAGTCCCCACCAACTTGTGATGTAAGCCGGAGAGGAAGCTTCGAAATTTTCCCCTGGTCGAGTTTTGAGAGAACTGTGTAAACAACGCCCCTTACTGGTCAACATAAGAAAACACAAAAGCCACTGCTGACAAGAGCAGGGCTCTAGCAAAGGTCACAGCAATGTCTCTAAGTTGTCTTCTAGTCTATGGGAACCGTGGCCAGGTCAAAGGAGAAAGCCTGGGGAAAAACAGCAGGGGGAAGAAAAAAAACTACATTTTTTTCAGAGATGTTTATATGTACCGAATTAAAGTTAGACCCCCAAAGTAAGCAGATACATTTTTGGTATCCCATTGAGTTTGAACAGGCAGTTACAAGACCCACAGGCATATGTTAGGCTTATACACATAAACAAGATTTTTATTGTTAACATCAATGAACACAGATGGAAAAATATTCACGTTGCAAGGACATATTTGCTTACAAGATCACAAAATGGCTGTTGATTTGTATTCATAAATGATTTGGTGAATCAGTATGTGTTTTTGAGTGAATATATGAGATTTCCAAAGCTTCGTTTCCATTTGTACTCCTGGAATAACTTCATCAGAAAGAGAAGGCAGAAGCTTGGAAACATGTATATGTTTTATAGATACTGTGATTTACCGAAAATGAAAATAACATCCTATTACATATATTTTAAGTAATACACAAAGCAAATACAATAAACACTGATTTGGCTCAATGACTTGTGTAATGGAAGGATATTTTTAAGTTTTAAAAAAAATCCCCAGTAAAGTGGTCAAAGATACTTGATGATGTTGCCATTGAAGAAGCATAGTATTTTCTAAGCAACTCCAAGGCTCTGTTATTTCTTGCTTGTAGGGTCTTCTCAGTTCTCAGTTCATTCTTGACGGCACTGAGCTCTCCGCGGATCTTTGCCATTTCTAATTCATAATACGATTTCATTTCTTCTTTTAGGAGCACATTTCCAAACTTAATTTGATGTTTTAAGTTCCTAACAGCTTCTTTTAAATCTCTGTTCTCTAGGTTCAATTTGTGGATGACTTCTTTGGCTTGCTGGAGTTGTTTACTTAAGTTTTTTACATTTGTTGCTTTTTCAGACAGGTCATTTCTTAAAGCTTGAACTTCATAGTCGCTTTTTGAAGCATCCGTCTCTGTTTCTTGAAAATTTAGAGGTTTTGTGAATATTTCTTTTCTGTAGTACAAAAGTTCTTTTTCAGCGTTTTCAAATTCCTCTTCTATTTTTCTGCATTTCATATTAAGTTCTTCCAGTTCTTCATTCAAAATATTCAGGCAAAGTTTTGGAGACATTCTTTCCATAAGTTTCTTTCTGATGTCTTGTCTTAGTAGAGCTGGTAAGTTATCTGTACTGCAGGTAGAGCTATCTTCCGTGCTGTTAAAGCTTTCTTCGGTTGTAACATCCACATTAGATGATTCATAGGATGTAGAATTTGTGTCTGTCTCGTTCTGTGAAATGTTTATCTTGTTCTCTCTTAAATTTGATTCTTGTTCTATTTCATTTAGTTGGAAAATATATTTTTTCCTCCTAAATTTACTTTCTTCTTGAAACTTTCTACTGGACAAATTATAAATTTCTTCCATTCTCTTGCTGCTATCTGTAGTCGTTTGTTCAGAAGAAGATTCAGGCTGAGAAGTCTCTTCTAGAACATCCTGTGCACTAAAAAAAGGAGTAAACATATACTTCTTCCAGTGTTTTCTTCTAGCATCCATTTCTCCAGGCCCCTCTTCCAATATCTGAAAAACACAATTTAAAACCAAGGCAGGCACATTATTTACACTAGTAGCTAGCATAGTAGAAAGAAATAAGAATGCTGGCTCATGGGTGAAGAATCTAAATATTTGAGTGCTGGCTCTCTCTCTAACTCACTGAATGACTTGGGCCTCAGTTCCCTCATTTATAAATGGAAAGGGCTGAACGAGCTAAGTTCTACAGATGCTTCCAGCTTTAAAAGTCTCTGATCCTATGAAATAGAACTGGTAAACTGACACATTTAGCTACTTACTGTACACACAGAAAGTGATTCTATAAGAAAACAACTGTACACATAAAAACAGACTGCTTTAAAATAAAAAAGTGATTTGAAATTAATAGGTTAATGTTGGTAATACCTGTGCTTTCAATGTGTCTGATGCCTTTCTAGTTCTTGTGGATTGGACTATTGTTTATTCATTCTTTAAAGTGTCTAAAACATCAGGGCTTAGTGAGATGTGAGCTGCTTTTGGTAAAGTATACCATGCGGACTTCCTTATGACTAACTCTGCCAAATGCCCTTCTGTCTTGACCTATAAATTCCTGCTATTCCAGTCTTGGGCTTTGCTTTTAGTCAAGACTGCCAAGTGTACAGAATTCTATCTGTTTTGACAGCAATTTCTTGAGGAGAACCTAATGTCAACAATTGAAAATATTAATGCCACCAAATGTGTTTTTCTCAAGATATTGACTCTGAGTATAGTTTTTAGGTGAAAATTCAGCATACTAAATCACGAACAACTTTCCAAGTTTATAAAAATATGAGGATGATTATTTTGTTTCAAAAAGAGTCTTCCCTACCCAAAGGGAATCCTTAATGTACAGCTTTCCCACAGCACTGAAATATTTGATAAGTGACTACTTCTGAGGGAAGGGAGAAAGAAGAACCAAAGCAGCATGTGGAGGGCCACTGGCACCTGAAGCCACCAACCGGTAGCTGAAGTTAGCCCTAAAGGGTGAGGAGAAGACGGAGAGGGTCACTTTATTCATTTTATATATTAATTTATCAAGACATATTTGTAGTATTACCATGGAGAAAAATCAAAGTATGCCTGCATCTCTTTTATCTATGCACTGAAATGTAATTTTCTGCTGGTAATGAGAAATGGCAAATGTTGTATTTATAACTTAATTAATATTTTCTTTGATTATTATAACAATTTTGGAGAATACAGAAAAGCACATAAAACAGAAGGAATCTCCTTCATAATCTCATGGCCCTGAGATAACTACTTTTTGGTGTATGATATTTTCTTTTCTTTTCACAAACAGTAGTTTATTTTAAATAACACAGGTTTTCCTTACTATAAGCAATGAAGGAATAAACTTGATACCTATAGGCACTGAACATATCTCTCCCCTTTGCCACACAAAAGATGGAAGGGACTCACCATCCCCAAGGGTACATCCCTACTGGCAACTACTTGGCTTTGAGGAAAGGAGAAGGTACACATATTCTTAAGATGAACTATTTGGAGAGTTCAGTGAAGGTACTAAAATCATTGGTCCAAAAGCCAGAAGCCAAGCTTTCTTGAGGTCAATCAGACCATAGTGATAAACTCAGACCTGAAATTTACAGTACGTATTTGCCATTGGAGTATCATCTTCTTTCTTTTGAAACAGTCCTTTCTGACTTTTATTATGCTACGAGTCACCATCCAGAAGCATCATTGATCAATCTCTTCTTAAAGGGAAACATCATTTCTTGGTTTCCCTCCTCTCTAGAAATATGAATGCAAATCAGTAGGAATTATTACAGCAATCATAGAGGAAAGGAACAGAGAGAGGAGAAAAGAGGGTGATATTAATTGCCAGTCACATTTTTTAGCAGTCAAATTTTTACCCAACAATTCTATAGATGATAAAAATGCTTCTAATCAGGTAGCAATGGCAGAGAGATTACTATTTCTCTTAATTCTGGATGAAGGGCATTGGTGGGATTGATTAGGAAGGAGGTGAGCACAGGGGCAAGTAAAATGTGGCCACTTTATATCTGGAGATAGCAAGAATGACACATCTGAGATAGAGGTCTGGGTATGGATAAAGGTTAAAATAAAAAACTCTTTTCATTAATAATTTTGCTCCTTGAAAAAGTAACTTCTGCATCCAACCATCCCATAAATCTCTGGCAAAACACATACACACATGCACACACTTTTTAATTTTCACTGCCTTTCTTCCCTGAGCCTCTGTATAATTTCCTGGTGTCTGAAAGGAAATGCCTTTCAGTGAAGCCTATATAGTTACTGAAATGGGAAGAGTCCATTTATGACTAAGGCCCAGAGAAGTTAAGTGACTTGACCAAGGCCACACAGCCCATAGTAGTAAAACTGAGGACCCTGTCTCCCAGGTCAGTGCTTGTTCTAAAATTCTTCTTTACTCATCTGCTAGGTTTCATTCCCCACATTGAAAGAAAACAACCCACTATTTTCAGAGCTTAGGTATCTTTTAAAAGGCCACAAAAGAAGAGAGGAAAAGTGAAGGGGGGAGGGTAAGGAGAACTGCATGTCACATTTCAAAGAACAGAAAGAAATGTTTGAAAAGCCTTTTGGAATTTCCCTCCCATGGCTTACACAGGGCAGGGTCAAGGGGTCTCTGAGCTGCTTCTTTTTTTCTCTCTCTCTCTTTCATTGGCAAGATATCCTTTAAGGGCTTGTTCCCAAATCTAGTCACAGAATGTGGCAAAGCCCAGACTCGGGGTAAAAGCTGCCAGTCTCATTTTCTCTTCACAAATTGCACTGTCTGTTTTTTTATGCAGAACGAGTATGGCATTAGAATTCTCTGGCGAGAACAGGGAATATGCTTTATGGCAATGACACTCCTTTACCCTGGGCTGGCAGCCATTTTGTTCTCAATAAACTTGACTAGGTAATTTGTTCCAGCATAAAGCAAACCAAACCATAAGCCATTATTGAAAGTGTAGGCATGCCTGTTAGTGGGTCAGTTGTGGACATTAGTGTAAGTGCCTACTCAACACTACAATGGATACTGAAGGTCAGAAGAGTAGGGGAAGGAGGCCTCGAGGGGATGAAAAACTGGTTTCTTTAGAAGCAAATAATCCAGAACACAGACAGGAAAACAATAAAAAGTCATAGGACAAAAACAACATCAGTAGTCCTCTAAGATAGCAATCCCCCAGAAGCCCGCAGGACTGCACTGTTAAGGCGTATGTGTCTACAATATGACTACATCTATTCATTTGTGTCTGACATGAATTAATAATGGACTCCTGATGGTTCTAGTTAGTGTCTCACTGAAAACATTATCATTTATCCTCGGGTGACTTTTTTTTTTGCAGTGGCAAAGTAATAGAACATTTTTGCAGAGTAAGAGATCTCTTGTCTCATGAAAGTGGTTTGTATTCACCTAAAGAATTTGAGAACCACTGATAAAATAAATTGAAGATGAATTTATATATAACATGATGTAACATAAATGTCGAGAGCTAAGCAAAGAACAGTCATTTACAATGGACCTGTAGGTGCCCTGTTCCATAAAAATCTTAGAGGAATGCACATTTATTCTCAAATAGCTCCAGAAAATAATACACTACTGTTTACTGTGAAAGGAGAAATCTACAAACCATCTCAGTTTCATTTTTGAGCTGGGGCCCTAGAGAATATAATCATATTAAAGTGAATGTGAAATTTAATTATTTGTTTTCTAAAATATTCATATTTTAAATCACAGGCTTTAGGGAAATTCGATGACATAAATCAAAATTTTTTTTTCTGTTGTCTTATCCCATTTACATGGGCATAGTGGCTCACATCTGTAATCCCAGTGCTCTGGGAGGCAGAGGCGGAAGGATAACTTGATGCCTGGAGTTCAAAACCAGACTGGGCAACATAGTGAGACTCGTGTCTACAAAAATTAAAAACAAAATTAGATAGGTGTGATGGTATATGCCTGTAGTCCTAACTGCTCAGGTGGGAGGATTGAGCGAGCTCAGGGGGTTGAGGCTGAAGTGAGCTATGACCATGCCACTGCACTCCAGCCTGGGAAACAGAGCGACACTCT